>NW_026943821.1:25924454-26224454 GCF_035594765.1 Anolis carolinensis | reverse complement strand
TGAAATGAAGCCGCTTTACATAATATGGCAGAACACATTTTTCAACCATTTAGTTTGCTTGTATTCCTTTAGGTGCGGAATAGAGTTTGACATTTGTGTCCTAATTAATATTACTGTTGTTGTCACCAGTTTGAGTTGGGAGTTTGGGGCACAGTGATGTGTTCCTGCATGTCTCCTTGAAGGGGGAGATTTCTCTTGTGACTTTAGCCCCAAACCTTCTCCTTCCCAACATGCTGCCTTTAATGGCATCACCTCAAGATTTTCCACCTGTGGACAATGCTTCATCTTCCCTCACCAAAGAGCCACCTCAAAGGACTGAAATACCATGCTGGATCAAACCAAAACCTTGTCTAGTCCAGCATCTTCTTTCCCAGATGTCCAGTTGGAGGTGGCCATTTCATATATTAGTGATTATCCAGTTGCATAATATTTCAGGAAGTGTCTCCTCCAGTCGTTGGTATTTGAGAACTACATACTACAAAGGCTGGGTGTAACACAAAGGGCCATCCATCAGAGTGTCCCTACAGCCCATTGGTCAACGGTGGCCTGTTTTCTTGGACCCTGGGGAAATCACCAGCTCTTCCGTGGGAATGTAGGCTCTTGAAAAGCTGGATTCAACTTGTAAAATTACATGGGAGAAATGCAATCAGTTAGGATTACCGGGTGACTTCAATCTGCTGTTGCCAGAAGAGATTTAATTTGGCCTTTTCCCCCTCCTCCTCCTCTTCCAAACTAGGCACTGGAGAAAAACTGCCGAGTAGAAGCAGGTTTCTCCGGGATCCGTGACGTTTATGCCTCGACCCCAAGTCATGACAACATGCAACAGAGCTTTTTTCTGGCAGAGACGCTAAAGTAAGTCCTGACGTCTTATAAGACAGGGATGCATTTCCTTGAGCCTTTGCAGTATCTTGGGATGTACCTTGAAATAAATTCTCAGGCTTATAAGAAAGCCCTTTGTCCATTTGCTTTTTAATGTGGATGCTTTGTTGGATGGAACTGGCGGGGCGGGCTTGATGCCTCCATCCCTGCCATGTATATCTTTTGAAATTGCCAAAGGAGGTTAGCTTATTTTTCACAATCTTCTCTTGAAATAATGTAGAGACAAAATGTACAGAGACAGAACAGGAGGCTTAGAAAATAGTGCTGTGATCCTCTTGTTGGGGTCGTGTGTCAGCAAGCTGAATGCCGTTATTCTTTGGCTGATCCATTGTTGCTCTTCTTCCTGGGAGAGAGCCACCTTGGCTCCCATGGCAGGAAAAAAGGGATATAAATAAAATAAAATACAAATCTTCCTCAGAAAAGAGACTCATAGCACTTTGATCTTTTTTTTTTAGCAATGTCTAGTTTGTCTGCACTAAGCCATGATTTTTCATTGCTTGTTGACGTGCAGCTGAGACCAGTCGTACATGTACAGCTGGGGCCAGAACTGTGTCTTACGTCCGTTTCAGTTGAAAATAGTCATCTGAATTCACTCTTAAGATAGGGCTGGAGAACCTTTTGCCTTTCAGGTGTTTTGTATTTCAACCCCCATGCTTTATTAACATTGCTGAACAGGGTTTCTGGAAGCTGAAATTCCAGACAATGTCCATCCGGGCATCTCATGCTGGTTTGCCTTCTCTCCTCTCTTGGCTCCAGGTATCTCTATCTTCTCTTCTGTGAAGATGATGTGCTGTCTCTGGAGGACTGGGTCTTCAACACAGAAGCCCACCCGCTGCCTATCAACCGCACAAACTCTAGCCTAAAGACAGGTGTGCAGTAGGGGGGCCTCCAACATCTACAGTGAATGCGGAGGGTTACCTGCTTCATCTTTTTCCTCTCCTTTCTGATTAAGGAGCGTATATGTTCCCAGAATAGTATTTTGGGGGCATTCGTCCAATTCCGGACAGTCTTATATTGGAGTCCAGAAACTGTGAAACAAGTACCTTTGTGGTTTTTCTTTTCCTCTGTGAGGAAACACTTAAGCCTGATACGGAGATGTTGGATAAAATGGGCCATAATACCTGCAAAATCATGGACATTCCTTTCTATGGAGAATTTCTATGGAACCCACAGACTTGATTTTCATGTGGCCAAAGGATCAGGAGTTTGCCATAAAACAGATGTTGGTTTGTGCCACTCTTCTTCTCTGTCTATCTTGTGCTCCTTTTTTTATACGCAGTTGATTTTATCACCTTTCTCATTTGCACTCTTTCTTTCCCTCAAGATCACACACTTCGTAAGCAGTCTTGTTGCCATAACTGATCAGAAAGTGTCTGCAAAATTCTGCAAGTGTTTGTTCTTTTTTCTCTGTCCGCCCCCATGGTTTTAAAAGATGTTTACCAAATTCCCCTTCATGTGTATATTTGAATTTTTCCTTGGCTTTTTTTTCCTGCTTCGTTTAAACCTTTTGGTTTCATTTGGAGCTCAATATTACAAGGCACTTGTCATGATTTCATTTCAGTAATACTCAGAGATGTAAAATAGAATAAAAATTTCTGTCAGAGACAAAGTCCAGTTGGATGGCTCAGATCTCATTATTTGCACAGATGGTTTCAGTGAAAGGCAAGCAATTGGCAATTGCATAAAGCCAAAGCCTAAGCTACAGGAGCAAATGGATGAGGCAGGAACAATTGTGGGTAATGGGCCTTGATCCAAGAAGAAAAGATGGCCATCTGTCAGGGATACTTTGATTGTGCTTTTCCTGCATGTCAGGGATTGAACTGGATGGCCCATGTGGTCTCTTCAATTATTCTATGATTCTGATTCTATCTATAAGTCCAAGACATGGGGGTGACCTAAAACAGCAGAAATACAGCTTTACACCAAGACTAGGTCTTTATATATTGCTTGATTATTGCTCCATGTCCAGACTAACTTAAAGATTATGGAAGCCACAGGTAAGGTGTGCATGCTGATTGCACAGACAGCAGTATAGGCACAATACAAAGCAGGAGGAGCTGCAAATATCAAAGCTGCAAAATATCCTTTACTTTCTCCACGAGAACCTGAGCTATTTTGACCTACACACTGTTCTTCATGACCTTTGTGGAGTTTGATATATATGCACTCAGTGTCTGCAGGATTCCATTCAAGTGACTTACAATATTTAGTGCAGGGGTCCCCAAACTAAGGCCCGGGGGCCGGATGCGGCCCTCCAAGGTCATTTACCTGGCCCCCGCCCTCAGTTTTATAATACAGTAGAGTCTCACTTATCCAACATAAACGGGCCGGCAGAACGTTGGATAAGTGAATATGTTGGATAATAAGGAGAGATTAAGGAAAAGCCTATTAAACATCAAATTAGGTTATGATTTTACAAATTAAGCACCAAAACATCATGTTATACAACAAATTTGACAGAAAAAGTAGTTCAATACACAGTAATGCAATGTAGTAATTACTGTATTTACGAATTTAGCACCAAAATATCACGATGTATTGAAAGCATTGACTACAAAAATGCGTTGGATAATCCAGAACGTTGGATAAGCGAGTGTTGGATAAGTGAGACTCTACTGTAATTTTTATATCAGTTTTAATAATATAATATATTGTATATACATATAATATTGATAATAATCTTATGTTACACAATATAATACTAATAGTAATACCATATAATAATATTAATTATATGTTATATATTACATATTATATAATAGTATAGTGGTATAGTTCAATATAGTAATATATAATGCTAATATTGTGTTATGCTAATAATATAATATATTGTATGTACATACAGCTGCTCTGAGTCCCCTTCGGGGTGAGAAGGGTGGGATATAAATGTAGTAAATAAATACAGTAAATAAATAATTAATTTTAGACTTGGGCTTGGCCAAAGTCTGACATGACTTGAAGGCACACAACAACAACAACAACAACAACAACAAACCTAATTAACTTGACTATCTCATTGGCCAGTAGCAGGCCCACGCTTTCCATTGAAATCCTAATAGGTTTATGTTGGTTAAAGTTGTTTTCATTTTTAAATATTGTATTCTTTCGTTGTTGTTGTTGTTGCACTACAAATAAGACATGTGCAGTATGCATAGGAATTTGTTTGTATTTTTTTTCAAATGATAATTCGGCCCCTCAACAGTCTGAAGGATTGTGGACCGGCCCTCTGCTTAAAAAGTTTGGGGACCCCTGATTTAGTGCTTTGGTGTGTGCTGTACCCCCAGCTTTTTGCACATCATCTGGTGATCCCTATTTCCTTCCTTTCCCCTCAGTTTTCTCCGCTGCCACAGAAGGAGCACCTCAGAAGAACTCTGCTACCTCATTAGAGCCAGAAAACGTTCTGTGGTTTCACTCTCTGTCTGGTTTGCATTTTCTTTCCTTGGTTTTATCCTGTTTGCCTTCAGCACTGCCACTGTCCAGACCCTACGGCCTCAAAGGACAGCATTTCTTCTGAGTTGAAATAAAAGATAAATAAAATGTGAAATATGACTTAAAATATATCAGTTAGAGAGTCATAAGCCACTTCTGCTACAATGCAATTCTCACAAACCACATAGATTTTTTGCCTGCCAGCAACAGAACAACTGGAATGAAATTTGGCTGGCTGCCTTCAGTAGAGTGTTGCACAGCCTGGAAAGAGTGGTAGGACTTTTAGTCCAAAACATCTGGGAGCCACCAGGGTGAAAAGATACCTGTATACGGTTCTACTTGGTTCTGTGTGTTCAGCTGTCCCATTTGAGATAAACAGATTTTTAATATCTTCCTGCAACCCAGATATTTGCCCTCTCACTTTCTTCAAAGGGGGAACAACTAAAACAAAACCCACAAGAGCATCTTTAGATGCATTTCCTTCTGTTCTTGTAGGAATTCTGGGTTCTTTCCTTCACAAATACAAATGAAAGGAGAGAAGAAAAACATTTCATGCAAGCTATAAAAGACAAAATGCTTCATTCTGAATCCACGCCTCTTGAAATCACAGAGGGAGGACAACTGTCAGATGGGGACAGGATAAGGGTACTGACAAATAATCTGCTCCCAGACAGATAGTTGTTAGTAAGTTAAAAGCTCTGGGAATGAGTCATCCTGTTGAGAGGTTTTGATAGCAGGGAAATAAGCTGAGCCCCAAGTAATTTTACAGTGTATTAAAATATGCTGCTGGTGGAATCAAAGGCTTCCTTTTGACAAATTGGTCAGTGTTAGTCCAGCTTTGGAGTTTGATATTTGAAATGCTATACAACATTATCTGTAGAAAATAAAGAGAACTGTCTCGCCCTCCCTATCCCACACTAATATAAACTGTTCAGAAATTCTACAAACATGAAAAAGGAAAAGAGAGAAAAAAGAGACTCAAGTCTAAACACAAACCCCTTTTATGTTCCATATGCACCTTATACACAAAACCTGGCGATAATTTACACATACTATTTTAATAATTTTGTGCTTGAAACAAAATTTGCATATATTGAACCATCAGAAAGCATGTCACTATCCCAGCCATAGAAGTGAACAATTGGGGGTTTAGGAGTATTTCAGTTTTCAGATTTCTGGATAGGAGATGCTCAACCTGTACCCAAAAGGCGTTATTTCCCAACAGATCTCAGAAGATAAGCAGGGTCAGCTCTAGTTTGTACGTGCATAAGAGACAACTAATGGATTCCAGATGCTGCAGGCTATATTTCATAGGAAGGAATTGGCAAAACCACCTCTCAATATTGCTTGACTAAAACATCCTATGAAATTAATGGGGCTGCAATAAATTGGCAGGCAACTTGTAGGTGCACACACACACACATACACACACACACACACATGGAAAAATTATATTTAACAGCAAAAAACAAAGGATCATATATTCTAAATACTACCCTGTTTCCCCGAAAATAAGACATCCCCGAAAAATAAGACCTAGTAGAAGTTTTGCTGCATTGCTAAATATAAGGCCTCCCCCGAAAGTAAGACCTAGAAAAGTTTTTGTTTGGAAGCATGCCCAGCGCCTGCCAAACAGAACACCAGAGCATTCAGGATTGGTAAATGTACATACCAGTTGTACATGGAAATAATGGTAGTAACAAGAAATTATTGATAGGATTCACATTTTGTCTGGTTATGCTGGTTTGTGATGACAACTACTTTACAGTATATAATAAATGTTCATTTTGTTGTTCAACAATAAATGTGAGCTCTTCTTCATGGAAAAATAAGACATCCCCTGAAAATAAGACCTAGTACATCTTTGGGAGCAAAAATTAATATAAGACACTGTCTTATTTTCGGGGAAACACGGTATTTTTAAAAGAAAAACTACAGTTTTTGCCGACCAGATTCCTCTTGATATGGTTTCTGGCTGAATAAGACAACCTGAAAATAAAATAATTAAGCAAATGTTGGAAATAAACTTTTGAGCATTCATTTGTCATGCTTCCTACTGTCATCTACAAATTAAAATAATAATAATTGGTGTTATGAGTCCCCCAAGCAGCAGGGAAATGGCAGCAAACCTCCTATCAGCCTTAGAATTTTATGTGCTGCATTAGACTGTGTCCAATGCTACAAGAAGTTGGGAGACAGTGATTTATGGAAGAAGATTAAAAGAACTTAATACGTCTCGCTTGGCCAAATGGCTAGCTAAGGAGGGATGTGACATTCTTCAGGAAGGACCCTGAGGAGTGTGCCAGCCAAGGATGGGGAGGGATTGTTTGGAAGGGTGACATAAAGGGAGTGTAACAACATGGAGTAATAGCAGAAAATTAAATCAAAGGCAGGCTGGAGACAAGTCTTTTGGCTCAGCCACAAAGAATACGACTTTCGAGAGTCCCTATCAAAAATTGCAGAGGTATGGAAATGCTAAAGTATATTAAGCCGTCTACTTTCAGAGCTTGGTGTGTAAGACCCCCCCCCCCCACACACACACATATACATTGGAAAAACTGCATACTTAATTTTTTAACCTATTTTTTTTACCTGAGAGGACACCTCTAGGTATCTCTAGGTCTGCTGAAGTTTGATGATAGGATTGTGCTGGATGATCAATAAATGCCTATGGAAATATTGTAAGCATCTCTACGTTCTCCAGTGTGATTCAGTGGTTTCTGAGCACTTTTCAAAGACAGCTCAACGTAGAACACATTACAGTAGTCCAGCCAGGATGCAACCAAGGCATGGACCATTGTGGCCAGGTCCAACTACAGGCCTGCTGTCCCCGTGGGGAGATAGGGCAGCCTATAAATAAAGTAATTTATTAAAAATATAATATTGTATGTAAATTTAATTTGTAAGCCGCTCTGAGTCCCCTTCGGGGTGAGAAGGGCAGCATATAAATGTAGCAAATAAATAAATAAATAAATATATTATTATTATTATTATTATTACTACTACTACTACTACTACTACTACAATGTGGCCTGAGCCCTGCCACATGCACAATATATTGTCTCTCTGCCCTTTAGTTGGTAATAATCTCTCCTTTACCCCACCTCCGAATTGCCCAGTTAACACTGCAGCACTTTATTATCAACCTTATCAGATTTTTAATTATACACTCCTTGCACTTTAGCCTGGTCTTATCTTATTAATTGCCGTTTTGTTCTTATATGGTGGTTTTTATTTAATCACTATATAGTATTGCTTTTTAATATGGTCTACTCTGTTTAAATTATAATAAAACTTTATTTGTATTCCGCCCTATCTTCCCTATCTCCCCGATGCTTGTTTTGTTTTGTATGTATTTATCCTGTTTTATTGTGATTACCTGGGCTTGGCTCCATGTTAGCCACCCCAAGTCCCTGTGGGGAGTTGTTGTTGTTGTTATTATTATTATTATTATTATTATGGAGGACCTTCTTACAGCAACACCAGAGGCACTGGAGTTGCCCTAGTCCCTGCGGGGAGATGGGGGCGGGATATAAACATAAAATTGTTGTTGTTGTTGTTATATTATTGTTGTTGTTGTTGTTGTTATTTTATTATGACACAGCAAACAAGATAGACATGCTGAATTTTGTATCACAAAATCACAAGTCGAACACTTCCCAAGTGTCTAGGACTGTGCGATGTATTTTCGAATGATGCGCGCAGATCCCAGTCGGGTGGCCTTTTGCAGTTGGCAGATTGTGATTTTGTCAATGTCTATTGTTTCCCAATGTCGGCTGAGATCTTTTGGAACGGCACCTAATGTGCCGATCACCACCGGGACCACCTGCACTGGTTTCTGCCAGAGTCTTTGAAGTTCAATCTTGATTATTATTATTATTATTATTATTATTATTATTTTGGAGGACCTTCTTACAGTGACACCAGAGGCACTGGAAGGGGCCTGCTTCTGGTGAAAGGAAATTGAGTATAATGCCAAGTTTTTTTCTACATTATAGCTCAGGCCTGGGCCAACTTGGGCCTTTTCTCCAGGTGTTTTGGACTGCAACTCCCACCATACCCAACAGCCTCAGGCCCGCTGTTGTTGTTGTTGCTGTTGTTATTATTATTATTATTATTATTGAGGACTTTCTTACAGTGACACCAGAGGCACTGGAAGGGGCCTGCTTCTGGTGAAAGGAAATTAAGTATATTGCCAAGTTTTTTTCTGCATTATAGCTCAGGCCTGGGCCAACTTGGGCCTTCCCTCCAGGTGTTTTGGACTGCAACTCCCACCATTCCCAACAGCCTCAGGCCCTTTCCTTTCCGCTCAAGCGACTGAGGGGGGAAAGGAAGGGGCCTGAGGCTGTTGGGAATGGTGGGAGTTGCAGTCCAAAACACCTGGAGGGAAGGCCCAAGTTGGCCCAGGCCTGTAATAACTGTATTTTCAAATTGCAACTGACAGGATAAATAACCTGAGCTGGAGGTGAGGCTCCAGAATGAGGCGCGGAGGCGAAGGCCCAATCTCGACGCGGCTGCCTGAAGGCGAGAGGAGGCGGAGGCCTGGCTGCCGCTGCCGCCTCTCTGGCTCCTCCTCAGCCGGGCGAGGCGAGGACGCGAGGGCGGGCCTGGGCTTGGGCCATGGCCGGCAAGAAGGAGGCCTCCGCGTCCCCGTCGGCGTCTGAGGGCCCCCGCGGGCCTGGCCGCCCCCCGCCGCCGCCTCGGTCTCGCCTCCCGCGGCTGGGCTGGGCCGTGGCGTTCCTACTGGCTGCCCTGGCCGCGAAGGCCTACCGGGATTGGGAGGCGGCCCGCCGGCAGGTAGGTACCAACTGAGGCGAGGGGAGGAAGGAAGGAGGGAGGCCCGTCGCCATGGCAACCTCCCGAGGACTACTCCTTGGAGAGAACCAGGGAGGCCTGCTTCGCAGTGAGGCCTTTACGGAGGCCTTGCATGCAGGCGTTTGGCCACCTCGATTAGGTTTGTTTATGTTTTTAAATACATTATGGCTGTATCCTTAATTCGCTTCTCACACGGTAAATAATCAATAAACCTTGATTAGCACTGAGTAGACTTGCAGTTTCAAAGCCTGGCTGCTTCTTGCCTGGGGGAATCCTTTGTTGGGAGGGCCAGGTTCCAGAAGCATTCTCTCCTGACGTTTCGCCCACATCTATGGCAGGCATCCTCAGAGATTGTAGGATCTGTTGGAAACTAAGCATGTGGGGTTTATATATCTGTGGAATAATATCCAGGGTAGGAGAAATTAGCATTGAATGACTTTGCAGCTTCAAAGCCTGGCTGCTTCCTGCCTGGCGGAATCATTTGTTGGGAGGTGTTAGCTGGCCCTGATTGTTTCCTGTCTGGAGCTAACACCTCCCAACAAACCATTCCCGCAGGCAGGAAGCAGCCAGGCTTTGAAGCTGCAAGGGTATTCAATGCTAATCAAGCTGGCCAAATGCAGCATTCAGACTTGCCTCAAACAGTCAAGAGTTTATTTATTTATTTACTATATTTATATCCCGCCCTTCTCACTCCGAGCAGCTTACAGGTTATAGGCACATACAATATATTATATTATTAGCACAATATTAGCATTATATATTACTGTATTTTACTATACCACTATATTGTAATATTAGTAGTAATATTACATGTAATATATAATCTATAATTAATGTTGTTATATTGTATTATTATTAGTAGTAGTATTATATTGTATTACATTATAATATTATTATCAATATTACAGGTATATACAATATGTTATATTATTAGAGTTCTTTCTCCCAGCCTGGACATCATTCCACAGATATATAAACCCCACATGCTTAGTTTCCAACAGATCCTACAATCTCTGAGGATGCCTGCCATAGATGTGGGTGAAACGTCAGGAGAGAATGCTTCTGGAACCTGGCCAAACAGCCCGGAAAATGCACAGCAACCCACAAGTTGTTTTGATGGTACTCTGTTTTCTGGTATCTATTGGGAACATCTATTGTGTTTTCCCATCACACAAATGGTTTAGCAACCAATGCATTGCTATATTAATTAATCTTATATTATTTTTTGCTCCAAAAGATGTGTTAGGGTTTGTTTTCAGGGGCATTCTTATTTTTCCAAATTGACTTTTTAAATGAACTATGTCTAGGTCTTATTTTTCTAATAGGGCTTCGATTTCCAGCATCCTCAGAAATGCTGATAGGTCTTAATTTTGGGAGTAGGTCTTATTTTTGGGGAAAACAGAATATTGCAAATTTAAAAGGAAAATTCAGTTCTTGCAGACATTTTAAGAACCTTTGCTCTGTCAAGACAGATATTTTACTTATCCGAATCCTCTATTTCATAACGAAAATAAGTGTCCGGTCAGAAATAGTTTTTGTAAATATGTCAGGATTTTGTCTTACCCCCTCAGGGCCTTTCTCAGGTGAGAAAACAGATTTAGATTTGCTGGTCAGCTTGCTTGCCGTAGCCTTGATTGAATGCCCGTGCTCTAAAGTCCTGGCCTCAAGAGCCCGGTGGCATCACAACCTGTTCTGCTCAATTTCTCGCTCCTGCTTGGCTCCTGGCGATTCTGAATCATAGCTTTCTCTCCGTTGCCAGCTCATTTCAGCTTTTTATCTGCCTGGTGCCATCCTGGACCTGCCCTACGAGGCACTTGAGTGCTTTCCTGACTGTAATTGACAAGAACAGTACCTTCCAGGCAGCATTAGCATCCTTTTAGGCTGGCAGGCAGGCAGATGGAAAATAAGCGGGTTTGAAGCTGTGGGAACACTAATGGCATTGCAGGCAGCCCAGAGTCTCTGCAGAGCCGAGAGAAGAAATTTAACTGCACTGGGAGAGGAGGAGAAGTGTGCCTCCCTTGCCTGCCTCCTGGACATATAAAGTGAAGTCCGGTTTGTATTATTGTCCCCTGCCTGGCACACTTCCCTTGCACCAGCACAGTTTTCACAGGCTTGTTGAGATGCAGCCTTTCCATCATATGTAAGGATTGGGTCTTCTGTAGACTCTTAAGATCCTGTTCTGGGGAATAATAAAAATCAATTATATCACTAACACAATGGGGTTACAATAGTCTCTTAGTATCTGCAGGGGTTTGGTTCCAGGACCCCATTCCTATGGATACCAAAATCTGGATGCTCAAGTCCCATTATACACATTATAAAACAATGTCTCTTATACAGTGTTCCCTCACTACTTCGCGGTTCACTTTTTGCGGATTCGCTGTTTTGCGGTTTTTCAATAAATGCTAAAGGCCTATTATAAATCATTTTTAAAAAATTACAATTTACAGCCTAAAGAAGGGAGGAAGGAGAAGCCAAAGGGAGAGAAAAGGTGCCCAAGCGGCAGCGGGAGGAGGAGAAGGCCATTTATCAACACACGATTGGGTGATAAAGACTTAAAATAGTGTATAACTACTAAAATAATGTATACATATTAAAATAAATATAGCGTCCTTACTTCACAGATTTTCACTTATTGCAGGTGATCCTGGAACCTAACCCCAGCGATAAGTGAGGGAACACTGTATAGAATTGCGAAATCTGGCTTTTTATTTATATTATTTATTTTATTTATTACATTACTTCTACCCTGCCCTTCTCACCCATCAGGGGACTCAGGGCGGCTTACAATATAAACATACACATCAAAAAACAGTTTACATCAGATTTAAAAATCCATCGAGATTAAAAATTACAATAAAATTTGCTTTGCTTTTTGGAATATTTTCCGGGGGAGAAATATCTTCAAGCAGTGGATGTTTGTTTTTTTATGACTTTTTAAAAAGTCCATTTTTATGACTTTTTCATGTTTAAATCACATTTTATTAAGCTTGTCATTTTATCTTTATATGTTAATGTTTAAAATTTTATAATTGCGCATGTCTTTTCTTCATTTGATGTGTTTTATATTGTTATTGTTTTTATTTGGGCTTGACCTCATGTAAGCTGCCAAGTCCCTTCGGGGAGATGGAAGCGGGGTATAAAAATAAAGTTATTTTTATTATTATTATTACTATTATCCATAAATCCATGATATGAAAGACCGACTGTATATTCGGTAGTAGGAATAAAAAAAAAAACCTCATTTAAAATCCTCCAAGCTCTGGTTAATACCAGTCAATCTCCCAATAGAGATCATGCAGTAACAATTCCCAATTAAATTTTGTCCAATGTCCACTAAATGCTAAGAAACTGGAATGGGTGTTTGCAAGTTATGTTGAGAAAGGCAGGAATGGTTCCTTCTTGCAGTTTCAGTTCCAATATTTCTTGGCTTTCCTTACTTGAAACATTACTGCTCCATCTTATTTTCTAATTTTTGTAAATTTTTGTTTCGTACAATATGCACATTGGGTTGTTGTATGTCTTTCGGGCTGTGTGGCTATGTTCCAGAAGTATTCTCTCCTGACGTTTCGCCCATATCTATGGCATATTTACCTTCCTTGCCTAGTTTATCCATGCCTCACAACCTCTGAGGATGCCTGCCATAGATGTGGGCGAAACGTCAGGAGAGAATACTTCTGGAACATGGCCACACAGCCCGAAAGACATACAACAACCCTGTGATCCTGGCCATGAAAGCCTTCAACAACACAGTATGCACATTGTCTTCTATTTGTGAAGTTCCTCATGTGGAGTCAGGTTCACTGGAAGTATTTTGGTGTAAAACATATATAGTGTCTGGGGAAGAGCTGAAATGCAGCAGCAGTGTGTGCTTTGCATGCAAACAGTCCCAGGGTCCTTCTATGGCACTTGCAGGTAGAACCAGAGAAAGAAAGACCCACTCATCCTGTTAAAACTCAGAGGTCTGCTGAGGTCGTGTTGTCAACTCAGTATGGACCACACTAAGTGTGCACCAGAGGTTTGGCTTTATAAGACAACTTGCTATGTGCCAGTTTTGCAGTCAGGCATTTTATGGAGAAGGGTCATAGCTCACTAGCAGAGCACCAGCCATGCATGCGAAAACCCCCAGATTCAATTCCCAGCATCTCTAGGCTGGGCTGAGAAAGACACCCCTCCTTGCAAAGTTATAAATCCTGATGAGCTTCTGCCACTGAGTGCAAAAAGTACTCAGCTGGAGGTCTGGCTTGGTATTATACAACTTCCTATGTTCTCATAGTGGTAGTTGATTTATGTTCTGTATTTTCTACAAGTCTGTTCCACAAATCAAAGCAACGACAACAAGCTAAATACAATGGCAGCACATTTCACTAACAACTTTGCCTATAATAGAGGAACTATGTGTTCCATTGCAATGTTGACAGTTCAACAATTCATTAACAGTTCAAAGGCTGAAACAAGCATAAACTATATCAGTGACAATTAACAAATGCGGTATGAGCATAAGCGGCCTCCTTGCTTTTTGGTGATGCATCGGTGCCTTTGAGAATATTAATATGCTCTGCAAAATAGTGAAGAATGAAGGAGGGATGGCATGAGACATTTTGCTGAGGCAGGAGATCTAATGTCAATCTCCATACGTATCCTGTGTTAAATCTGTCTGTCCTTCCACCTACCCTGTTTTCCCGAAAATAAGACAGTGTCTTATATTAATTTTTGCTCCCAAAGAGGTGCTAGGTCTTATTTTCAGGGGATATCTTATTTTTCTTCAAAGAAGAATTCACATTTATGGTTGAATTTTTAAAAAATGAAAATTTATTATCTACTGTACAGTAGTTGTCATCACAAACCAGTATAACCAAACTGTGAATCCTTTCAAGAATTTCTATATATTTTATTGCTATACTGTGTTTAAATTACTGTTTTTAAATTTCTGTTTGTATGTAAATTTATGTTGTTGTTGGGCTTGTCCCTGTGTAAGCTGCCCTGAGTCCCTTCTGGGAGATGGAGGTGTGGGACACATGAATATTATAATATTATTATTTCTTGTTACTACTTTTATTTCAATGTACAGTGTACAACAATCTATGGTATATACATTTACCGATCCTGCATGCTTCCAAACAAAAACTTTTGCTAGGTCTTCCTTTCAGGGGAGGCCTTATATTTAGCAATTCAGCAAAACCTCTACTAGGTCTTATTTTCAGGGAAACAGGGTCTGACAGATTTTATGCAGGATGTGCTCAGACACATGGAAGTCTTGTACAGGAACATTGGGCTATAGATGCTTATGATGGAAAATTGCAGCATCTTTGTCTCTCCTTGTCACATTTTCCTGCTATGCAAGGATTGCTGTTGTGTTGTCCAATCTTCTCAAAACCAGATCGTCCAAAGAAGAGGTCTCAAATGCATTCATCACATTCACAATGGGAGCATAAATTTGGAAGCGTGCTCTGGCACATTATGGAACATTTATATGTGACTGTAACCTTCATGGTTCACGAGGCTACTTATATAAGCCAGTGCTCTACGAGTGCAGATGAAAACGCCATGGTTCACTTGCCAATCCCTAGTCAAACACAAATACCTGCAGGTCTCAATGCTACCTGTAGGGCCCAAATGACTTGCGAATGATTTCCTGTCAGATCCTAGTTTTCAAAGAGACAGCCCCGTGGAGGAGAGAAGGTTTTGACTTTGACTAGAGCAGTTACAAAACCCTCGCTCTCAACAGCCCTTCTCCGGTCCAAATTGGAGCCTCATCACCACTATCACTAGGACTGCGTTTTTTAAACGGTGGATGATCTGAGCAAAGCCTTCTTATATCTCACATATTTTGACTGCGGACAGGCTTTATATACTTACTTGTTGAAGTACGTTTCAGTCTACCAGGGTGCATGTCAGAAACTTCGGAAGTTACCCAGGCTGTAGCAGAACTATTATGTTCTTCTGAGCTTAAATAATTAGAGTGTGTGTCTAGTTATAGCATTACCTTGTGTATATACAGGCAGTCCCCAACCTCTGAGGATGCCTGCCATAGATGTGGGTGAAACGTCAGGAGAAAATGCTTCTGGAACATGGCCATACAACCTGGAAAATATACAACAACCCTATGATCCCGGCCATGAAAGCTTTCAACAACATATAGTCCCCAAGTTATGAACAAGACAGGTTCTGTCTTCTTTTTAAGTTGAATTTGTATGTAAGTCAGAACAGGTACAATTTTAAGTGTAATTCCAGAAATATAATAATAACAACAACTACTACTACTACTACTACTACTACTACTACTTTATTTTTGTATCTCGCCTCCATCTCCCCGAAGGGACTTGGGCCGGCTCACATGGGGACAGCCCAACAACACAAGATTAAAACGCAGATTTCGGCTCACTTTCTGTCCCTAGATAATTGTATTTTGAAAAACATGGCTTGTTGGGGAAACAAGGATGGATGCTAAAGCTTCCGTGGAGACCCCTTTTCCCCATGATTATTCTTCCAGGAGTGGATTTCCCTTCCGAGGGGCCGATTTCTCTCACTTGCTGTTGTCTCACCCCCGTTCTTAACTATGAGTAGTTTGCAAGGTGGATGTTTGTAACTCGGGGACTGCGTGTATAAGGAGTTTTCCTTTTTTCTCCCCACTAGGAGACAGCGCTGAAATCTCTGGGAAATGAAGGTCTTTTCTTGTTCTCTTCCCTGGACACCAACAATGACTTGTACATCAGCCCAGAGGAGTTCAAGCCAATTGCGGAGAAACTTACCGGTAGGCATTTAATTCCTGGAATACAGGGCTGTCTAATAAATCTTCCACGGGGACACTGTGATTTCAGAAAACCTTGTTTATTACTCTCCATGTGTACTGACTCTCTTCCTCTTTCATTGGGATTGGTGATCAGTAGGCTGTTAGGAATTGTGGGACTTGAAGTCCACAACACCCGGAGTGCCCAAGTTTGCCCATGCCTGCTTTAACTGATCATGTATTGTGGTTGGATGTATTTGCATGAATTGTATATGTTATACGCCGCTTTGAATCCCACCCATGAAAGAAAAGCGAGATAGAAATGAAATAATAATAATAATAATAATAATAATAATACATCACACAATCCTAAACGCTTGGGAAGTGTTCGACTTGTGATTTTGTGATATGAAATCCAGCATATATATCTCGTTTGCTGTGTCATATTATGTCTTTGGGTCAATAATAATAATAATAATAATAATAATAATAATACATCACACAGTCCTAAATGCTTGGGAAGTGTTCGACTTGTGATTTTGTGATACGAAATCCAGTGTGTGTGTGTGTGTGTGTGTATATATATATATATATATATATATATATATATATATATCTCATTTGCTTTGTCAGACTATGTCTTTGGGTCAATAATAATTTATTTATTTATTTACTTACTACATTTATATGCCACTCTTCTCACCCCGAAGGGGACTCAGAGTGGCTTACAAATCAAATGTACATACAATATATTATTAGCATAGCACAATATAAGCATTAAATTACTATATTGTACTATATAATTTTATGGTAATATTATTAGTAATATTACATTTAATATATAATATATAATTAATATTATATTGTATTATTAATTAGAATAATAATAATAATAATAATAATAATAATAATAATAATACATCACACAGTCCTAAACACTTGGGAAGTGTCCGACTTGTGATTTTGTAATACAAAATCCAGCATATATATCTTGTTTGCTATGTCATACTATGTCTTTGGGTCAATAATAATAATAATAATAATAATATTTCCACTATCCCTCACTGTTAGCCAGGTTGGCTAGGGATCTTTAGAAAATTGTTTGTGCAAAGCTATCCTTCTGTAAGGCGATACAAACTGAACAGTGTGTGTATGTGTGTGTGTGATAGCTGCCCACAACACATAGCTACTCTTCCTTTAATTCTCTTTGCTCAAGTCCTAGACTGATTTTCCCAACAAGGGTCTGCTAAGCTTTCTGTGTTTTTCAAAAGGCTTATGCACCCAACGCCTCTCTCACAAAGGGCAGTTTTTCTAAATCTGCTGTCCCCATTGTCGGACTCGCAAAACCGCACGCGTTGGCTTTGTCTGGGGCTTAAAAAGGATTCAGAGCGGCTGAATACGAGAGATACAGCTCCGCCGCTTTATAATCAGAGAGAGAGCCGTTGGTGGGAAGATGCAAGTGGGCTTCTCTGATCTAGAAACCTCTTTGCATGGGGAAGAAAGTGGCGGCACTTCCCCCTGCCGGCTGCTTATGGCCTCGGTCTCAATAATGTGTGTTTGTGTTGCTCATCGGATTGCTCTCACAAGTCTGTGTGTGGCCGAGGAGGGTTCAGCTTGGGCTCACCCTTTCCTCCGACTAACACTGGCTGCAGAATTAGCATGATTTCTGGAGCTGGCTTCCTATGATTACGGCAGCCTGGGGCCTTCTGCTCCTGCCCTTCAGTCCAAGGTTGTTTACGGTGAGGGAATCAGATTCTTCTCCATCCTAGGCCAGATCCTTTTCCTCACCCATCCCCATCTAAGGCACCATGACAGGACAATGTCCTCCCTATGCCGTCACACCCAGGCACCTTTTAAAGCTTTAGGATGTGCCTCTTCCTTTGCCCAGGTGAACTCCGGGGGCCTTACTTAGAAGTTCTGGAAATCCCAGTAACCAAAGGCACTTCAAGTAGAACGATCAAACAACGTTTTATTTTCACAGTCCTTGGCAGACTTGGCACATATAATTAAGGTTACAAATAAAAACAGTCAACTTATAAAACAGGGGTCCCCAAACTAAGGCCCGGGGGCCGGATGCGGCCCATCAAAGCCATTTATCCGGCCCCCACAGCACAAGGGCAGAAGGGGGTTGGGCTAAATGACCCAAGGGGTCTCTTCTTCTCTTACAACCATTATTATTATTATTATTATTATTATTATTATTAACATTGAGGCTGGGTGGCCATCTGTCAGGGGTGCTTTGCTTGTGCTTTTGGTGCACAAAGGGAGAAGGGGATTGGAATAAATGGCATACGGGGTCTCTTCTAACCCTCTTTATTATTATTATTATTATTATTATTATTATTATTATTATTATTATTAACATTGAGGCTGGGTGGCCATCTGTCAGGGATGCTTTGCTAGTGCTTTTGGTGCACAAAGGCAGAAAGGAATTGGACTCAATGGCACAAGGGGTCTCTTCTAACCCTCTTTATTATTATTATTATTATTATTATTAACATTGAGGCTGGGTGGCCATCTGTCAGGGGTGCTTTGCTTGTGCTTTCAGTGCACAAAGGCAGAAGGGGATTGGACTCAATGGCCCAAAGGGTCTCTTCCAACCCTCTTTTTTATTATTGTTGTTGTTATTATTATTACTTATTATTGCTCTGTGGCCAACTATAGTTTGGCCCTCCAACGGTCCGAAGGATCGTGAACTGGCCCTCTGTTAAAAAAGTTTGGGACCCCTGTTATAAAACCTTGCAGATGTTCCTTTCTGGCTTTTCCCCTTTAGTTGCTGGGTTAACTTCCATCAAAGGCGAAGAGATCCTGAGATCCTCTTTACCCCAGTCCTGAGCTGCTATCAAAAAGGTCTATAACTATCTAAGCAAAAAGCTAGTTTTTGAGGCAAAGTTGGTAGGGCTTCCTCCAGTGGCAAAGAAATCCGGAGATGTTCTCTGTCCAGTGCCAAAGCTATTAGAAAGAACAGGTCTTTCCTCTATCTATGCTTGGCACTGGTTTTAAAGGCAGGTCAGTACTTACGATGGCCTTTACAGAGTTGGCCCGGCTTGGCCATACAAGCACATCTAAGTTGTTTCTTCTTCAGTCTCGAAGGCAGAAAAGGCTTCTCAAAATGGAGCCTTCATTCCCCAGAAAAAGGGGCGGTCTCCAGAACAAACTGATAAATTTGCAGGCTGCAAGTAGCAAAGACTTTGCTGAGCTGGCTACAAACTCTGCTAATATCCTAACTATCAGACTGCTGCAGAATCTGCAGCAACCTTGGAGCAAATGCAAACAGGTGCTATTTTCTATAACTATGGAAAAATGCAAACCAAACCTCTGGGAGACGGAACACTCCCCATCTCTCAAATGCAGGTGTTCCCTGTTTTTTAGTTCAGTTTGCAGTATCAAACCGATACTGCAATGGCATCTGAGATCTCTGCTCCGGCCAGATCTCCATTTAACCATCCTGCAATGTGGAATTGGGCCATTTGGAATATGCCGCTCAGCAGAATGGTAATAGACTTACAGAAATGTAATATGTTATTGTGCAGTGAAGCTGAGAACACGCAGACCCACACAATTTTTAAAAATCAATAAAGAACGCAAAGAGTTGTCAGTGATCTTTGTTGCCCTCTGGCGCACAGAGGTAGAACTGCTCGGCTATGTCTCAGTAAAAACCCGAGGCTGTGGCACAGACGGGAGAGCAAGCCAGTGCAATTAACTGCAATGAATCACTGACCAGGAGGTCATAAGTTCGAGGCCCGCTCGGAGCTATGTTGTTTGTCTTTGTCCTATGTTAAAAGGCATTGAATGTTTGCCTAATATGTGTAATGTGATCCGCCCTGAGTCCCCCTTCGGGGTGAGAAGGGCGGAATATAAATGCTGTAAATAAATAAATAAGTAAAATAAATAAAAGGTAAAGATAAAGGTTTTCCCCGAACGTTGCGTCCAGTTCTGATAATGCACAAATATCTATAATAATACAGCACAATAATGTATGTGTATATACACTCTTGTAAAAATCCCAAGAAATGTAATACAAATAAGGTTTCTACAACTCTATAGTAGAGTAATTCTCTTCAAACTATATTGCATATAACAAAATTGCTTTCAGGATATCATAAACAAAGGTACAATTTCCATGTCATAATCTCACAAAGTATACTATATCAGAAGTAAATAACACATAAAGAGACAACCAAGTCCATATTATTCCTGGAGTTGGGTGGAATCTTGGGCCAATGTCAATTGTAGTAAAGATATTCAGTCTCCAAGATAACAGTTTCTATATTCAAAGGAATTCTTCGTTGGCGTTTACTACAATTGGGATTTTTATAAGAGTGTATATACACATACATTATTGTTCTGTTGCGTCCAGTTCTGTCTGACTCTGGGGGTTGGTGCTCGCCTTCATTTCTAAGCCAAAGAGCCGGCGTTGTCCATAGACACCTCCAAGGTCATGATTGCATGGAGCAGTACCTATTGATCTACTCACATTTGCATGTTTTCGAACTGCTAGGTTGGTAGAAGCTGGAGCTAACAACAGGCGCTCACTCCGCTCCCCGGATTCGAACCTGTGACCTTTCGATCTGCAAGTTCAGCAGCTTGGCGCTTTAACACACTGTGCCACTGGGGGCTCCTACCAGATACGTAGTAATTCATAATTGAAATTCTGTTAATACTAAAGTATTATTTTTGTGGTTGTTCAGGCATTGCTCCTGTCTCTGGCACGGATGAAGAAGAGGTGCCGGATCCCAACGGAGAGACTCTCTCTATCCTTGCAAAATTCCAGCCTCTGCTCATGGAAACAATGACCAAGAGCAAGGATGGCTTCCTTGGAGTGAGTATCACTTTTAATTGTTGTTGGAAATATTCACCTATAGTGTCGCCAACTAAAAACTTGCTGACGAAGACGTAGAATGAGAGAACTGACCTGAATAAAACAATTCTGATGGCATATATCATAGGCATGAGTGTTTTAATACTTTCACTCTTTCTCTACCATGGTATCCACAGCCTCACTGCACAAATTTAATGACAAACTGTCATTGCTGTTTGTCGTTCTATTTGTACTTTCCATTGGAAACCTTAAACAGTTCGGGTCCTACCTATCTTCATGACCGCATCTTCCCCTATGAACTGATATGGTTCCCTAATATTATTTGACTCTCTGCACTTCATCCAATTCCCAGCCCTATGACATGCTATTTGCATTATTCCATTCCCAGCCCTTTTTATAGCCTGGTCATACCCTTTGTACTACTGGCAATTGGTTTGTTGAGTATTGTTTTGATTGAGCTTTTGCTGCTATTTCTTATTCTGCTGTTTTATCTAATTTTGTTCTATCTAGATTGTTATATTTTATATTATTCTATTTTAATTCTGCTTTTGCGTTAATGGATTGTTCGTATTGTTTTTAGTATTGCCCCATATATAAGCCACCCCTAGTCCCTTCATAGTGGCAGGTATAAGATTATTATTATTATTATTATCATAAAATGGCATAACTCGTTCGAAAAGACAGTAAAAGTAACAATTAACAACAAATGATTTTTTGTGTATTATTTGTTAGAATTTTTTTAAATGTAAAAGAAATGTAATAAATATCAATAGCTACCACCACCTTCCTAGTGAGCATTTTTTACCGCCCAGGTTTCTCATCTTTCCCTTTCTGGGCTCCGCAACTGGACTGCTCCGGCGTCCCCTGTGAGTGTGATGTTTGCTCAGCAGTTTAAGGCCTTCCTTCCTCCGAAGCATAAAGTGGAGCTTGCTGATCCTTGGTGGATCATTCCCAGCGAACTCAACATCTTCACTGGATACCTTCCCAACAACCGGTTTTATCCTCCAGCCCCCAGGGGCAAAGAGGTAAGAGGTATTTTATGAATGTTATTAGACTGTTATTGTTTTAATTATATATGCTGTCTTTGTATTGTTTTATCTGTTGATCGGGCTTGGTCCCCATGTGAACCGCTCCAAGTCCCCTTTCAAATATTCAAGACATCAGAACAGACCAAAAGAGATTAATAAGACTGCCAGCAACAGGAAACAAGACAGGACTCTCAGGGCCCTTCCACACAGTCATATAATCCAGAATATCAAGGCAGAAAATTTATTTATTTATTTACAGCATTTATATTCTTCCAGCTTCCTGAGGGTATGCTTAATTCCAGCCACGGGGGAGCAGCTGCTTCATCATCCACTGTGACGCCGAGTCCTTGGATACTTCCTCATTCCAAACGCTGCTGGATGATTTTTTTTAATGGTGTCGTAAATTAGTTAAATTAGTCTCCCCACATAAACGGTACCTAAATTTCCTACTTGATAGATGCAACTATCTTGCGGGTTGCTTAGGTCAACGAGCAAGGCTAATTTTTATTTTAATGGTCGGGTGCTCACTCCGACACAGGCTGGCCTCGAACTCATGACTTCTTGGCTATTTATTGCAGCTGGCTACTAACCAGCCTGCGCCACAGCCCGGCCCACAATATCTGCTTTGAACTGTGTGATCTGAGTCCACACTGCCATACATTCCAGTTCAAAGCAGATAATGTGGAATTTTATTCAGCTGTGTTGAAGGGCCCAAAGTCAGATACAAGATAATAATTGAACCTGGACTTGGAGGAAACCAGTTTTTGGCTATGACGTTCACTACCGGCCTCTTTCTGTCTGCTCCTCTCCGCTTCTTTTATTTTTGCAGGTAATAATTCACAAGCTCTTGAGTATGTTCCATCCCCGGCCGTTTGTGAAAACTCGCTTTGCCCCCCAGGGAGCTGTCGCCTGTATTCAAGCAGTTGCGGATTTCTACTATAGGATTGCATTCAGGTATGATGGGAGAATGCCAACAGATACATGTGTTAGTTTTGGGGGAAATAAAAGGGACCTAAGGCTGTTAGGAATGGTGGGAGTTGAAGTCCAAAACACCTGGAGGGCCCAAATTTGCCCAGGCCTGCGTTCGCTGCTTCTGGAAGAAGAATGTGCAGTTGTGGTGCTGTTTTTTCTATGTATTGTATATTTGATGCATTTTCAATTGTTTTTAAATTAATGTTTTGATAGGATTGGCTTTGTAATTTTTTGTATCCTATTTCGTTTTGCCGGTTTTATTTTAATGGATGGTGTAAATTACTTTGGGAAAAAGAGGGGATGTAAACCAAATAAATAAACAAATGAGCATCCTTTATAGTACTGATGATATAATATCAAAATCATCACAGAAGACCCCAGGCAGGTAATTGAATTTGCAAATTCTGTCAGAAGAGTGGATGCAGTATATCATCACGAGTTGCATAAAACCTGGGCCACTCATGCAAAGGAAAAGACGATTAGCTATCTCTTTGGACTCTCTCGACCATGTTATGGTCTCGTGCTTGGCTTCTTTCTCCCCTCCCTTTGGGGCCTTTACAACGTGTCTTTTCTTCCAGGATCCATGCTGAGTTTCAGTTGAACGAGCCCCCGGATTTCCCATTCTGGTTTTCGCCTGCACAGTTCACGGGCTACATTGTCCTCTCCAAAGACTCTTCTCATGTCCGGGAATTCAAGCTGTTCGTTCCTAACAATAGGTAAGCTTGCTCCACTTCTGCTGCTTACTTATGTGTACCAAAAATGAAGCTTAATCTCTTGTATTTTTATCTCCCTCTGCTCCTCCATAGTTCACCCTCTATGGTTTTACACTGACCACTTAGCTCAGCATATGGTCACCCTCTAAGTGGTTTTGCACTGACCACTTAGCTCAGCATAGATTTTGATCAGCCCCGTAGCCGCCACACCTGAGTCGATTGGATCATGCAGGTACTGAACACAACTTGCAGAATAGTTCAGAACCAGAGATTTTGTCATAAGTGTCCTGGATGTGGATGAAGTACAGTTTGCCGTACACATATGTAGATTTGTCATTTACACATTTAATTATTTGTGATTTAATTAAAATGTTTTCTCTAGGAACCGGTAGGTTTTCCAGTGGGATTCTGTTGTCAACTTCAGGCAGAGTTATCTTGGTGGACCTAGAGATTCCTAGAAATGTGATCTGTCAGATAAAAATAGTATTTTATTTATTTATTTATTTATTTACAGTATTTATATTCCGCCCTTCTTTCTCACCCCGAAGGGGACTCAGGGCGGATTACAATGAACACATATATGGCAAACATTCAATGCCAACAGACAAACAATATACATTAGACAGGCATTTTTAACATTTTTCCAGCTTCACGATTCCGGCCACAGGGGGAGCTGTTGCTTCACCGTCCAGTAGTGGCTGTACTTCCTCATTCCTTTCCTCGTGTTTTGCTGGCAGTTTTATGGTGTTGTAAATTAGCCTCCCGCATAAAGCGTCCCTAAATTTCCCTAATTGACAGCTGCAACTGTCTTTCGGGGCTGCATAGGTCAACAGCAAGCCGGAGCTATTAATGGTCGGAGGCTTAACCCAACCCGGGCTTCGAACTCATGACCTCTCGGTCAGTAGTGATTTATAGCAGCTGGTTACTAGCCAGCTGTGCCACAGCCCGGCCCCCTTTTATTCAGTTTTTCCTACTTTTGTGAGGGTCCCTGTGCCCCTAATCCAGCAAACGTGAGGGCTGATTACATTTTCGGAATGACTACATTATTTTTGGACTTGCCTCTGGATTGCCCTCCTGCGAAAAGGCTGACATTATTGTCAGAAAAGCTGGAAGCACCACTTTATTTCCGAAAGAGTTGAGCCAGTTATGAGTTAACAATGGGCTAGTTCAGTGGATCTTGGTGTAAATGTCTGCCTTCCTCAAGCACCACATTGGAGGAGGAGGGTCTCCCTTAAGCCCCCCCCCCCCAAAAAAAATGGATCAAGCAGGACTTTCTTCGAGAGATGACAATCCCACACCTGCCAATGGCATCACTTCTTTTAAATTCCTTTTTAATGACGCCTTTACCAATTTGTAGGGAGTCTGAGACCACAAAAATGACAGAGGAAATATTTTATTTTACTTTTTAATATCTTTGTGAATCTTTATGTTGTTATTATCATTTACAGTTGGCCCACTCTGAAGAGTAACTCACACAGGATTTAAAAAAATTCTTCCATGTTACAAATGTGTTTCTGATGGTCCTAATTCTTCTCCACAGGTCTCTCAACGTAGACATGGAGTGGCTGTATGGAGCCCTAGAGAGCAGCAACATGGAAGTAGATATAGGATATTTGCCTCAGGTAAGTCACAACAAATGCATTTAAAATAATAACAACAACCACCACTACCACCACAATTATAACCTACCAGTTGTTAAGAATTGTGGGAGTTGAAGTCCAAAACATCTGGAGGACCAAAGTTTGCCTATGCCTAAATTAGATAGATCCAAATATGAGATCTAATTTCTTGTCATTTTAAGATCCAACAAAGATATTATTTTAGCCTGTTGTGAAATAAGATCTCAGTAGGAAGGCTTTCTTTTCAGCATCAAATCAATATATATATATATATATATATATATATATATCATTAGTCACATCACATTGTCATTTATTTTCATTTATTTGGTTGTTTATTTTGTTTTTGTTTACTAGTCGGGTGGTTTTTTTCCCCCTTTCTTGTCACTTTAAGTCAGTCTCTTTGGTTTTGGCGATACTTACCACCAGGTACATTATGTTTGTAGTATGTTGATATTTTATATTTTAACTATGTTGATTGGGCTCGTCCCCATATAAGCCGGTCCAAGTCCCTTCGGGGAGATGGAAGCGGGGTACAAAAATAAAATTGTTATCATCATCATTATTATTATTGATATAAAGACAGAGTATGACACAGGAAACGAGACATAAATGCTGGATTTCGTATCACAAAATCACAAGTCAAACACTTCCCAAGTGTCTATTATTATTATTATTATTATTATTATTATTATTATTATTATTATTGTATGACACAGCAAACAAAATAGATATGCTGGATTTCGTATCACAAAATAATAATAATTATTATTATTATTATTATTATTAAGCCTTCTCTAGCGGCATCCAGCTCCGGCTCCTCACAAAACAAATACTGAGGTCCTAGATAAGCAAATGTGGAAGACCTTTAGAGCAGATGTGTCTTTTTTTCCTCCTTGTCTTATTCAGATGGAGCTGGAATCTTTGGGACCGTCTGTCCCTTCCATCATCCACGACGAAAATGGGAATGTGATTGACAGCCGAGAAGGGGACCCGATTCAGTTTGTCTTTGAAGAGATTGCCTGGCAGAGAGAAATAAACTGGGAAGAGGCGGTCCGCAAACTGGAAATTGCCATGTATCCGTTTAAAAAAGTATGAAAAGAGTATGTCCTTAGTGTGTCCTTGTGGTTTATTGTCTTTACTTCCATTAAGGAGAACAAAGCTGAATTTCTGGGTGTTATTTGGCAGAAGCAAAAGTAAACAAGCATTTGACTTTAATGTCACCCGCTAACAAATTGTCTCATCAGTACATTATGCCTCTGCGTCGGATTTGGTTTCAGCCTCTTTTGTTGTTTTCTCTGCTTTCAGGTTTCCTACCTTCCTTTTACTCGAGCCTTCGAGAGAGCAAAATCCGAGAGTAAACTTGTGCATTCCATATTGTTGTGGGGTGCGCTGGATGATCAGTCCTGCTGAGGTAAGAGGTGTATTTCTTGCTTGAAAAACCTTTTCGGGGAGCTTGTCATGATGTCCCAAAAGTTGCCCCCACGCACATAAGCACACACCCGAGAAAGATAATGTAGTGGAGAAATGAATACTAGTTTAAGAGATAATTTGTATATTTTTAAAGTTGTGAGCTGCTTTAATTATTATTATTATTATTATTATTATTATTATTATTATTATTAAAATTATTATTATTTTATTAAATATATTAAAATAAATGTTATTAAAATTTTATTAAAATACATTTTATTAGCATTTTATTAGAATTTATTAGAATAAAATTTAAATTTTATTACAATTATTATTTCTATTACAGTAGAGTCTCACTTATCCAAGACTCGCTTATCCAAGGTTCTGGATAATCCAGTGCGTTTTTGTAGTCAATGTTTTCAATACGGACAACGCCAGCTCTTCGGCTTAGAATTTGAGATTAATACCGACCCCCAAAGTCGGACACGATTTCATTTAATCGTTCTTTTCACCCATCCTTTTCTCTCTGTGAACAGGTTCAGGGCGGACTCTCCGGGAGACAGTCCTGGAAAGTTCGCCCATCCTTGCTTTCCTGAACGAGAGTTTCATCAGTACCTGGTCACTGGTGAAGGAGCTGGAGGATTTGCAGGTAAGGATCCGGTCGGGTGAGGCTGCCTCACTACCTCTGCCATAGATGTGGGCAAAACGTCAGGAGAGAATGCTTCTGGAACATGGCCAGACAGCCCGGAAAACGCACAACAATCCACATCTGTAATTGCACAGTGTGGAAGGTCAGTGCTTCTTGACGGATGGAAAGATTAACCATGTGTGCCCTTTCCCCCCACAGGCCAAGAGAGAGGATGAATTCAACAGCAGACTTGCAGACCTGCACCTTGAAAAGTATAACTTTCCTGTGGAGATAATGATATGCCTCCCCAATGGCACTGTGGTAGGACCTAATTCTTCTTTGTCACCTCCATTGCTTCTTATCTTATTTATATTTGGAACACAGATATCTATAACTAAGATACACGAAGTATTATGTTTTGTGTGTGTATGTATTATATTTTTGTATATAAACAATAAACCTGTTGTACGATAACACAGTTGATGTTTCAAAAATAACAATAACATAATACTTTGTGTATCTTTTGCAAGCTTGACATACTTGAAATAGAAGCCGTTTGCACCACTCCGCTTTGCCGAACAAAGTAACACAGAAACTTTTACTAAATGCAAGAGATCAACAGAACAATGGTATTTACAACAGTCCTGATTGCTTACAGAAGTCAACAGTTGTATGCAATCCTTTCTTAGTCCATGAATCTGCTTCAGTGAAGATCAGCAACAATTAAGGCCCCAGAAATAGTCAGGCCTCTCTGAGTACAGAGCCATCTTCTTTCCAGCCAGTACCCAGAAGACACAACCACACACTCGGAGAAACCTGTTCAAACTGGTTCTCCAGCAGCAGGATAGCAACAGTGACGAACCAATTCCCAGGTCCTTGCAAACACAGCCAATAAGGCCACAGAAATAGTCAGCCCTCTCTGAGTACAGAGCCATCTTCTTTTCAGCCAGTACTCGGAAGACTTTCTCACACACACTTGGAGAAACCTTTTCAAACTGGTTCTCCAGCAGCAGGATAGCAACAGTGACGAACCAATTTCCAGGTTCTTGCAAACATAGCCAGTAAGGCCACAGAAATAGTCAGGCCTCTCTACAGAGCCATCTTCTTTTCAGCCAGTACTCGGAAGACTCTCACACACACACACTTGGAGAAACCTTTTCAAACTGGTTCTCCAGCAGCAGGATAGCAACAGTGACAAACCAATTCCCAGGTCCTTGCAAACACAGCCAATCGGCTCCATACACTTGATTTTCCAGTTAACACACATATAGTATCTTTGGAAACCCTGACAAAAGTAACCCAGCCCATTCTTCACGGTGTCAGCAGAAGGCCAGGAGGAAATAACCTGCACAAAGAGTTGCATTTATAATATAAATAATAAATAAAACTTTATTTATATATTGCCCTATCTCCTCAAGGGACTTCTTTTTCCCCTAAACCCATGTTCCATTTCCCAGGTCCACCACATCAATGCCAATTACTTTCTGGACATCACTTCCATGAAGCCCGAAGAAGTGGAGAGCAGCATCTTTAGCTTCTCTACCAGTTTTGAAGACCCATCGACAGCCACCTACCTCCAGTTTCTGAAGGAAGGGCTTCAGAAAGCGAAACCATTTCTGCAGACGTAGACGGACGGAGCAAAGCGCTGTTGTTCTGTCGATCACCAAAGATCCAGGAGTCCTTGTTCCCGGTGCCCGTTGAGGTCGGGCATGACCCGGTCTTGGAGAGCAACACACTGTGCTTGAAGGAAAGGGCTCCAGACAAGTAAGCGTCCCTTGGAAATACGAAGCTGTGTCATTTGTAATTAGTAATTTTTCCAAGACTTTTTTGGAAGGAGCTGAATGTATTGTTCTCTTTCTTACCAGCAAGTTGCAAAAATGATCTGAAGCAAGTCATTTGACTGCCATTGGCAGAGGATGGAGATAGGGATGCAGTTCCTAGGCTGTGAGTTCAGCAAGTTCAGTCTCAAGCAAAGTTTGAAATCCTTTGGTTCACTTTCCTTTAGTATAGAGCTGGACACAGCATGCCAATCTTCCAGCATCCTGGGACTGGTGGGATCTTGAAACTGGGAGTCCTGTACATTGTCTACTCGCCTTAATAAGATTTTTGCAAAGGGAATACAATATTTGTGCTTCATAGCTTGGTGCTTTCCAAGGCCCTGAATTGCCTCATAATTAAAGTGGCACATTTTAGAAATATTACATTATAAAACGCCATTCAGCTTCGTTGTGATGTCAGTAGGTCACAGGTATCAATCTGAGGCCTTAAATGGCTAATACAATGCAAAATATATTTACATTTTACATTACTACTGATATCTGAGAATCTGCTTAGGTTGATGCTGTCACAAAGCTTGGTTTATAGGAGCTGTCATCCCCCAAAAAGAATATTTCCAAATTTTAGCTGCTGCACAGATGTACAATTTCTGGGTTACACTATGCAACTAAATTTGAAAAAAAATTGTTCCTGGTCTAAAAGTTTAATTTCCTGTTTAATTGTGCGGTCCTTACTTTAAAAGTAGTTGTTATACTCCAGAAAAAATTCTGGGTTTTCCCTTGGATTACACTATGCAACAAAATTTGAAAAAAAAAATCTGTTCCTGGTTTGAAAGTGTTGTTTCCTGTTTAATTGTGTGGTCTTTACTTTGAAAGTAGCTTTTATACTCCAGAAACTTCGTTTTTGTTTCTGCCACAAACTATATTGAATTGGTTGAGGAATTAATTGAAAAACTAGAGGAAAATGTGCTGCAGGGTGTCCCGCCAAAAGAAAGTTTTTGCAGTTTGAGAAACTTTTCCCTTGTTTTTATGATAGAACCAATTAGAAAATGGCAATTATAACCCAGGAACAAAAATCGTGTAACATGGTGTTATTAAAGGCTGTGGTTGTCTTATTAATGGCCAGGTGTTCCTTTGGAATCCAAGCTTAGGCTTCAAGCCTCCAGTTGTTGATCCCAAGTGTATTTTAATCACTGTCAACACAGCTTGTTTTGTAAAGCAAACACAGTATGAGTGGACAACATTCCTAGTGATCATGTCAGTGCCAAACTTTTTACAAGCTTTATTTTTAGTCACAAAGGCAGTTATTTTCAGTCACAATCATGTGAACTCTCAACACCCACCGTCTTGGAATTTTTCTTTGCTCGTGATATTTCCTGCAAATGGATTTATTCATTCCAAGATTTGTTTACGTTCACAAGTTTCCAGCATGAGAGTCACAGTCCAGTCTCATAGCACTAAAAGCTTGAACAACAAAGAAGCATCTGTATAATGAAAGCACATGAATGGTGATCAGACAGGGAGGCAGAGGTGGAAATAGGAGAAAGCTGCTCTTGACCATCCTTTCACCTTCTCTTATAGATGATGGCTAATTCTCTCACATCCTCAGAGCTGGTGAGTTCTGTTGGAAACTAGGCAAGTGGGGTTTATATATCTGTGGAATAATGTTCAGGATGGGAGAAATAACTTATCTGTTGGAGGTTGCAACTGGCCACCTAGATTAGCATTGAATGGCCTTGCAGCTTCAAAGCCTGGCTGCATCCTGCATGGAGGAATCCTTTGTTGGGAGGTGTTAGAAGGTCCTGATTGTTTCTTGTCTGGAATTAACCACCCTGGACATTCTGCAGAAAAATAAACCCCACTTATACTGTTATTGTTTTTGTTTTATATTTTAACTTTTTTATACAGTAGAGTCTCACTTATCCAACATAAATGGGCCGGCAGAACATTGGATAAGTGAAAATGTTGGATAATAAGGAGGGATTAAGGAAAAGCCTATTAAACATCAAATTAAGTTATGATTTTACAAATTAAGCACCAAAACATTATATTTTATAACAAACTGACAGACAAAGGAGTTCAATACACAGTGACGTTATGTAGTAATTACTGTATTTACGAATTTAGCAGCAAAACATTGCGATGTATTGAAAAAATTGACTACAAAAATATTAAATACTAAAAGGCAGACTGTGTTGGATAATACAGAATGTTGGATAAGAGGAAGTTGGATAAGCGAGACTCTACATTGTTTTCTTTTGGGCTTGGCCCCATGTTAGCCTCCCTGAGTCCCTTCGGGGAGATGGTGGCGGGATACAAAAATAAAGTATTATTATTATTTTATTATGACACAGCAAACAAGATAGATATGCTGGATTTCATATCACAAAACCACAAGTCGAACACTTCCCAAGTGTCTAGGACTGTGTGATGTATTTTCGGATGATGCGCGCAGATCCCAGTAGGGTGGCCTTTTGCAGTTGGCAGATTGTGATTTTTATTGTGAATTATTATTATTATTATTATTATTATTATTACTTGTCTAGTTTCCAACAGATCTCACAACCTCTGAGGATGCCTGCCATAGATGTGGGTGAAATGTCAGGAGAGAATGCTTCTGGAACATGGCCGTACAGCCCGGAAAACTCACAGCAACTCAGTGATTCTGGCCGTGACAGCCTTCAACAACACATCATTACGTTGCTTGGAATCTCAGCTTTTGGAAGTCCCAGAATAACCAGAGATAGGGGATGATGGGAACAGCAAAGTTTCCTCAACCTGGGTGCACACATGTCACCATCCAAACACTTTTGCCAACATTTTATCTACTCTTAATTTCCAACTAATGACAAGAATTATGTCTTAACCTTTTTTAAAAAAATGCGTGCCAAGTGTTTTGTATCGATATCGTCTCTATATTTCAAGAATTTTATAGATATTTTGATATTTTCCGAGAGAGGGAAATGGAAAGAGGTTTCTGCTTTTTTCTCCGCCTTCATCTGTTCTCCGTGACGGTCTGGCCTTAAATCGAGCGCGGGTCAGGCCCGATTTCTGACAGGTGTTTGCTGGAGAAAAGAGAACCCCGGTCAATTTTGCCTCTGATTTTTTAATGATTGTAATGTAAATGTTTTTTTTCCTCTTAAGCATTTACAGAGGCAGTATTTTTAGAAAACGTGAACTTCCTCCCAAGCTGTACATTCAGCGTTACATGGGGAACATTTCAGACCTAATCAGTGTTACTAATAATAAATGATATTAAAACTTATGCTGGACAGTGTTTTTGTAATTGTGTTGAAGAGACTGGGAAGTATTACAAATTGCAGAAAATATGTCATCAGTAATATGTGAAAACTTATTTAGAATCTTGACTAGTAGTATTTCTGCCATCCTCTAAATCCCAATTGTATTGTGAACTGTATAGACTCTTCTGATGATACGTATTATTTACAGCAGAAAATGTTTTACATGTTTAAATACCCCAAGTCCACATTTCACTTACGCAAGTCTTCCTGTGGTTGCATACTGTCCAGTTTAGATAACATTTCAGTATTTTCTAAAGACGTCTTGGATGTGTTATTGTATAGAATGCCTCCTGTAGTAATTCAGTGTTTTTCAGTAATAAAAATGGGAAGTCCAAATGCTTGTTGTGTTTGTGCTTTATGTTTTGATATAGTATGTGACGACAGCTGATTGGCTGAGCCAGTCAGGAGCCAGAATTCCGATTGGCTGCTGTCTCTAGTTTGATGCTGAGGCATCTCGGAGAGAGAAGAGAGCGCTGACTGAAAACGATCAGGGAGGGAATGGCTGCCATACTCTCCGAAGCCTATATATAAGGCAAATTAGGCGTATTTAAAGACTACTTAACGAGACTGTTTATTCCCATGTTCTCTGTGTGAATTCAGAAAGATTGCTATATATATTGTTGCCCTGTTTGAACTTTTGAACTGAAGTAAAGATACTGTTACTTGTTACACAAGCCTGAGTGGCATTTTATTATACAACAGGGTTTATCTTGATTCAGAAACAAGTAAAGCTTCTATTTATTTATTTCTACAAACCCTCAACACCTCTGAATGCGCGCAGACTACGTTATCATCGGCATATTGGAGTTCTATAACTATTGTGATCATGGTTTTGGCTTTCAATCTGCTGACATTAAATAGCTTGCCATGATTTCCACTCTGGTGGGAAGCTTCTCACCAACAAGATGAAGTGTCATAGCGATGAAGATTAATATTGCATATTAATTGCCCATCTGGTTCTCTGACAACAAGGGTTTTTATTATTATTACATCATTACATCGTGCAGAGTGTCAAATAAATACATTATTATTTTATTATTAGATTATTACATAGCAGTACAGAGACTCAAATAAATGCATTATTATTATTATTATTATTACATAGCAGTGCAGAGACTGTCAAATAAATACATTATTATTATTATTACATCATTACATAGCAGTGCAGAGACTGTCAAATAAATACATTATTATTATTTTAGTATTATTATTACATCATTACATAGTGCAGAGACTCAAATAAATACATTATTATTATTACTATTATTATTATTACATAGTGCAGAGGCTGATACTTTTTCCTTGGTGGCTGCACAGAAATGGAGCCAATGCGCATGCGCAATGGGTGGCTGGGCTCGCGGCAGTGGGTGTGGCTATTGCGGCTCTAACTGTCCCCAAACCGGAAGAAGGCCTCAGACGGGCTTCCGGGAAGCGGCGAGAGCGGAAGGCGGAGGATCTGCTCCTCATTCGTTGGACTTGGTGAGAACAGGGAGGGGAAAAACGGGTGGAGGGGAATAAAGAAGCGTGTCAGAGAACGTGGGAAGAGGAACAAAGCGGGAGGCGAGTCTCCCAACATTTAAACGCGTTGGGCCTGGTTTCAAAGAAGAAAGGCCCTCTCCAGAGCCCTTTGGAGACTTGCCTCACGCCTTTCCTTACAAAAAAACCCCGTTATAAAACCATTAAATCTATTAGTATTACGATATTATTATCATTATAGTATGATTTTATTACCATAATATGATATTATAAGAAAAATAAAGGTAAAGGTTTCCCCTGGTGTTAATAATATTGATATATTATTAATAATAATATATTATTAATATTATTATTATCGATATTATATGTATGTATAATATATCATTAGCATAGGAGAATATTACTGTTATATAGTATACAAATATACCATGATATTCTTACAATAATATATTACTGTAATATTAATATATTATTATATTATAATACTATAATAATAATAATTTACTATTACATTATTATTGATATTATATGCATGTATAATATAGCATTAGCATAGAATATTACTTTTATATAGTATACAAATATACAATGATAATATTACTATAATATATTACTATAATATTAATATATTATTATATTATAATACTATAATAATAATTTACTATTACATTATTATCGATATTATATGTATGTATAATATATCATTAGCATAGGAGAATATTACTGTTATATGGTATACAAATATATAATGATATTATTACTATAATATGATATAATATAATAATAATAATAATTTATTATATTATTATCAATATGTATTTATAATATATCATTAGCATAGCAGAATATTAATGTTATATAGTATACAAATATACAATGATATTATTGCTATACAATGATATTGTTATTACTATAATAATAATAATAATATAATTTTATTTTTGTATGCTGCCTCCATCTCCCCAATGGGGATTCGGAGCGGCTCACACGTGAGCAAGCCTAATACAATCATATAATATCATAAAATCAACAGTTTAGACATCACAGAATGCATTTAAAAACAAATTAAACAAGTCATAATTTAAAATAGACATAATTAAAATATTAAACAATCATCCAAGGCATTAAAAGGTCCAATATAGGACAACAGTCTGGGCGACAGTCAAAACTGATGAAGGGAGTGTCTGTTACAGAATAGAACATAATACGATATTATTATAATATTATAATAATATTAATTTTTTATTATTATATTATTATAATTGATTTTGTTTGTATAATATATCATTAGCATAGCAGAATATTAGTGTTATATAGGATACAAATATACAATAAAACAGTATATCATTATATATTATTATATATTATCAGTAGCAATTATATTTATTATATTAGAATTACTATGCTACATTATTATTATACTGTATTATATTGTATTACATTATGTCAGAGCCAGAATCAAGAGGTTCAGCCTGGACTATTCCTTTTTAATTTTAGTACATACATTTGTTTTCATTTTATAGAACCCTCACGCCAAGTGTGGAATAACCGCAAGGATTGTGATTGCAAAGCTGTCCTTTATATCTGTGGAAAACGTGACAGAATCCAACAGCTCTGCCATCATGAGAGGCCACTGAGCTTCTTCTGGTTGCCCTGGGAAGTTCACATGGAGGTGAGGGGATGTGTCCTAAGTACTTTTTTTGCCTGCAGCAACCTTTGCCATCATCTTCTGTTAGAATCTTTCATCCTCGTGTTTCCAGTTTAATTAAGTAGAAGGGAAGACTTTCCTTCATTGAATCTTTTTGTTCTTACAAAATCCTTGGTCAGCGTCCATATCGAATAGCCTAGACAATAAAGATGCATCAGCTTTGTCTCTTGTTACTTGATAGGTTATTAGTATTGCTTCATATGGTTGGCAGGTTGCTTCTAGAAGTATGAAATGAAAACAGGAAAAAAATGTTCAAGGCTGGAGGAGTTCCAAAATTCTGCTGGCTCACAGTCTTGGTTTCTGTTCTCGGCTCTGAACTGATGGAAACATGTTTCCTAAATGTCAATTGGACTGAATTTTGATACACTGAAATACTATTTATCATAGCAGCTGGTTCTTTGTTGGTAATACAACGTTCGTTTCTTTTGAAGGACTTGCCCTATGGCGTAAATATTATTCTCATTGTTACAGAAGTTGAACAGTGAAACATATTAACAATGCTGTTTATAAAGTCTGGTGGATTTGACATTAAAGGTATCATAAAGCATCTACCAGGAGCAGGTTCTTTATAATATTAATTATATATTATATATTAAATGTAATATTACTAATAATATTACCATATAATGATATAGTACAATATAGTAATTTAATGCTTATATTGTGCTATGCTAATAATATATTGTATGTTCATTTGATTTGTAAGCCGCTCTGAGTCCCTTTCAGGGTGAGAAGAGCGGGATATAAATGTAGTAAATAAATAAATAATAGAGTATGCTGTGCTATACCTTCTTTGTGTTCCAGACTGCATAACCAATGGTACTTTTTCTGATCCCAGAGTATTTGAGTCAGTTCAACCTGAGATTAGTTTTATAACAGCATACAATGTAATTAGGATTCTTTTTAATGGTGCTTTTCCCATTAACTTTGCAGAAACATATGCAAATGTGCCCTCATCTGCATTCATAACAAGCAAATAATTTTCTTCAAGGGTGAAATACTATGAAGCTAGTGCATACTTTGTGGAACAACAGTTTGGGCCTTTGATTTATTTGTATTTCCGGTTTCATCTGAAATGGAAGCAGATTCGGTAAGTGTGGTTGCACAGATATTGGGGAGTGGGCAGTGCACTATATTGATACGTTCCTTGGCAACATACTGTCACCATGGAACATTTCAGTCAACTAACGGCACATCTATACTAACTACTTAGTCAGTTTCAAACTGGTATTGAAGATGATTACATAGGAAATCTTGGAACCGGTTTGAGGCCCGGATGGTGATTACACATACTACGGAGGCTGGCCTTGAATTAGTTCTTGTTCCAGGATCCAAAGGAGCTTGACAGCTCAGAGAATGTGTGTTTTTTAATTCCCCGCACTGAAATCCACATGTGCATAGCAGTGGAGTATTTTGAATGTCCACGCAGAGATTCGCATTCTGCGGAGCCAAGTTTCACCCTGCAACGACATTGGAGCACATTGATGAGCATTAAGGTTGCAGCGTGCATTCTCAGTGTGCATTGTCTAGTCGCCAAGCGTTTGAAGCTGCCTTTAAGTTGCATTCAGTGGTTAGTGTAGATAGTATATTCAGCACTAAGCATGTGGTACTCTTCTGCCACTATTTAATCACTAGACTTGGAACATTTTGTGAAATTTACGATGTAGCCTTTAAAACATAACTGCTTCTATTTCCTATATGCTATACCGTTCAGTATATTTAATATATTAAATATATTTTGACCCTCAGACTATTCCAATTTGGCAGAACAAACCACATGGTTCATCGCGTAGCTTTGTGAGAAGGATTGGAACAAATCTTCCTTTAAAACCCTGCCCAAGAGCATGCTTTCAGGTAAAATACGGATATTTTACACACATTGGGGGAAAACAGATTTAAACTTTGCTTGTTGTCAGATGGAATTGTTTTGTGTTTGATAATGGACTAAGCATTGCTTAGTTTAGCATGTTAGTGTTCTACGTGGGAAGATTACATTTGCCATGTATCAATGGGGTTCTTAAATACATTTTCAGTCTTATTTTTCATAAGTCTTTATTCTGTTGGGCAAGTGCAGGGAGTAGGGATTACGTTTTATGCCAAGTAACTGAAAATCAAAAGCCAGAAGTCACTTATGTATGCAGATGTCTGTAAATGAATCCTGACCTATGAGTACCAATGTTAGGAAACCGCCCTAAGTCCCTCCGGGGAGAGAGAACAGTATAAATAACATCGTTGTTGTAGTAGTAGTTGTTGTGTTCTCTAAAAAAATTAAAAATATGCCCAACAATCAAATAGATCAAAATAATTGCAAAATATGCAACATTTTTGCCCCGTCACATTCCTCACACATTACAAATCAATTTAATCAAGCAAACAAATAGGCTGACACTAGAAATCAAAACAATATGGCACATTGGGTGCTCTATTGTGGCCCAGCGGGTGGGTTTTGGGACAGAAATGGCTCCCATACTCTCCACAGTTGTCCACCCCTTATTTACAACATACTATTTATCCTACTGAACCGGCAATATACGACCTGTAGCCTAGTCCTTTGTATGTTGCCTTTAAAACACATCCCTCTCTAGTGTCGCAGTTTTAGGAAATCAGGGTGCTGATAAAATAAAAGGTTGATAATTGGCCCAGGCTGTGGCGCAGGCTGGTGAGCAGCCAGCTGCAGCCAGCTGCAACAAATCACTCTGACCAAGAGGTCATGAGTTCAAGGCCAGCTTGAAGCCTGTGTTTGTCTTTGTCTTTGTTCTATGTTAAGGCATTGAATGTTTGCCTTATATGTGTAATGTGATCTGCCCTGAGTCCCCTTGGGGTGAGAAGGGCGGAATATAAATACTGTAAATAAATAAATAAAATAAATAATCCTACTGATACATTTAAAGCTTCTGTCCTTAGGAGTATGTGTAAAATATTGGCAGAATCATGTTGGAAACAGAATGCTAGGTTAGATGTATTTTGTTTAACCAGCAGGTGATGCTCTTACATCAGTTTTAGTTTACTTATACAGTATGTCTGTTTTCTGTGTCGACTTGCATGCCCCAAACAGCTCACAATAAACCTAAAATATTAAAATATAACATTACCTGGTATTGCTGTTAAGAGTGAAGATTGCAGAAAACAAGAAGAGCACCCACAATGTTCTCATTACTTTGAAAATAATAAAGTTAATAAAGCAGAAAGATGGAGAATTATTCTGTCTTGAAGTACGGTAACTCATTTCCTTGGTTGGAAAAGAGAAATAACTGACCAGGAATCCCTAAGATCAGATTGGAATTTTTTAAACAATATTGCAAGATAATGTTCAGCGCATTCTCTTCCTTCCTCTAGGAGCTACCAAATGTTTCAGATCTCTATCTAAATGACACCCCTCCAGTCCCCACGCTGGCAGATGTGGCGTGGATAGCATCAGATGATGAAGAAACATATGCCAGAGTCAGGTAGATCCTCTCCCCCTTTTTCTTACATGTTTGTTGAACTTTTCTCTTGGTAAGTCTTGTCTCATAAACTGGATGCTTACTAAAAAAAAATGTTAAAAAAACTATCTTCTTGTCTTACTATTTCTTTATTGCTTCTCTGTGAATAGTAGGGCTTTCATAAGAGAATTTGAAGTTCTGAGGAGTGGCAACTAACTGATTCATACATTTTGATGGCTCAGTTTTGTATCACTTCTACTAAAACACTGTTCTTTTAGGAAAGTTCTGCAAATGTTATTTGAATACCTTTCTTATCTCCAGTGTTTCTGTCATTTGTCCTGGAGTGACAAAAATGCCATTTTCTCAGAAGAGGGGCATGCATTAAATCATGCTTGCTTACCAATTTATCTGGAAGTGGAATTACAGTTGGGCTCCTATGAGTTTTCTGGACTGTCAGGCCATGTTCCAGAAGCATTCTCTCCTGACATTTTGCCCACATCTGTGGTTGTAAGGCCTGTTGGAAACTAGGCAAGTGGAAGGTCCAGGTTGGGAGAAAGAACTCTTGTTTGTTGGAGGCAAGCGTGAATGTTTCAGTTAATCACTTTGATTAGCATTGAGTAGCATTGCAGCTTCAAAGCCTGGCTGATTCCTGCCTGGAGGATCCTTTGTTGGGTGGTGCTAGCTGGCCCTGATTGTGTCCTGGCTGCTTCCAGAATGGCAGCTATCCGAGGAATAGCTAACAAACATGATTTGCTCCCCCAGTCCAGTTTCATGGGAGTATTTTGGGTTCTTGACTTTCAGGACAGACACTCGCCCTCTGAAGCACAAGTGGAAACCCACCCCGTTCTTCGTCATACAGAGGAATGCTTCTGTCCCGAATTTGAGAAAGCAAGAAGAAAAGTTGTTGGCTTTGAAGAAACCGGGTCTACCTGCTTTGAGTCGGACAACAGACCTCCAGGAGGAGCTGAGTCACCTGCGGAGCCAGATCGCCAAGATTGTAGCCACAGATTCTGGTAAGAAGGGAACATCCAAACTATGTGAAGCAAGGCTAGAAAATCAGATTCTAGAAAATTCCGACTATAAGCAGGGAAAACAAAAATACAATTCCTAACACCCAAAAAATAGAGGGTGCAACTTGTATGCGATGATGTAGTTTGTTCAGAGGGCAGAATTGCTCCTGACAGAAAATACAGTAAATATTCAAAAACATTTGACCTGATGTCTCAGTTAATGTAATTTTATTGGTATCTATTTTTATTTTGAAATTGACCCGTAGCTGCTGCATTTCCCACTCTTGGCTTATACTCGAGTCAATACGTTTTCCCAGTTTTTTGTGGTAAAGTTAAGTGCCTCGGCTTATATTCGGGTTGGCTTATACTTGAGTATATACGGTAAATAATAACTGTGGGGAAATGACCACTGATGTGTTTTTTGGTAGATTAGCAAAATGTAGCATGTGTTCTGTTTCACAGACTAAATCCCATGGTTTGGCACTAGGTTTATGTTTACATGTACAGTAGAGTCTCGCTTATCCAACGTTCTGGATTATCCAACGCATTTTTGTAGTCAATGTTTTCAATACATCATGATATTTTGGTGCTAAATTAGTAAATACAGTAATTACAACATAACATTACTGCGTATTGAACTACTTTTTCTGGCAAATTTGTTGTATAACAGGATGTTTTGGTGCTTAATTTGTAAAACCATAACCTAATTTGATGTTTAATAGGCTTTTCCTTAATCCCTCTTTATTATCCAACATATTCGCTTATCCAACATTCTGCCGGCCCGTTTATGTTGGATAAGTGAGACTCTACTGTATATATTGTTCTCTTTTTCAGCTTCCACGTCACTAACGCCCGATTTGTTATCTCCGGACAATTCAAACGTCTCTTCTCCTTTGCCTTGTTTCGGATCCTCGTTCCAATCGACGACTTCCTTTGTCATTAGCGACATCACAGAGGAGGAGGCGGAATTAGAAAGCCCAGAGCTTCCGTCCGTTTCCATGCTTTGTTCTGCAACCTCTGAATGTTGCAAAGCAGACCCAAAGGATTCGGATGACGAAGATTCGGTGTCGCTGTCAAAGGCCAGCAGCTTTGCGGACATGATGGGCATCCTTAAAGACATTCATAGGATGAAACAGAACAAAGACTTGTAAGTTTCGTAGCCCTCAAAGTCTTTATTTTTATCGATTGGAAGCTTTTCTGTGAAGTCATGTCTGCTGCTTGTTAATGCTGTGGAGATAGGCTTAGAGGAGTTATTTGTAATATACTTTGGTGAACTGGCTGCAGAACTGCCAAACTTCACAGAAGAGAGCATGAAAACCTTCTCTTAAGATGAGTGTCACGCTTTCATTTGATTTGTATGGATAGATGTATATAAGATCTGTCCTATTTCTTAAATATAATGTCACTGGGGTTTTGTAGCCTTCATTGAGCAGATGGCATGAAAAGCTGTATTTGTTATTCAGAGCCAGCTCTTTTTGTAAAGTCCCTCCAATCTTCCATATTCATTTCCATTTAGAGCCATTTAATTCTGCTAATAAGCCGTGCAATACCATGGTTACATTGAATTATAGTGTAAATTACGTGGCTCACTTTTGCGTCATCTGGCCTAAGGGTTTTCCTTTCCAGTTTCCTAAGGAACTAAATTTAATGCAGGAGGAAGATGTGCTTTGCCCTTCTTCTTCTGTAAGAGAAATCAGGATGCCGAAATGGAGCAGGGAAAGAAAAGAAAAGGAAAGGGGAAGGAAGGAAAGAAGGAAGGAAAAATCATCCCCAAATGGTTCTGTGACTATTTATTTATTTATTTACAGTATTTATATTCCGCCCTTCTTTCTCACCCCAAAGGGGACTCAGGGCGGATCACATTACACATATAGGCAAACATTCAATGCCTTTTAACATAGAACAAAGACAGACAAACATAGGCTCCGAGCGGGCCTCGAACTCATGACCTCCTGGTCAGAGTGATTCATTGCAGCTGGCTTGCTCTCCAGCCTGCGCCACAGCCCAGAGCCTATTACACAAGGAACAGAAAATTCCAATTTTGCGCATGAGACTATTAAGCAATGAAATAGTCATTCCTTTCTCCCACTGCCAGGAAAAAAAATCCCTATACAATCACACTAATCCACATTATTATTTAAGGAAAGTTCATTGGGTATTGGGGCAAGGTGTCACCTGTTGGTGCTTCTGTTAATATCTTTTAATTTCTGTATTATTTTAGGAACAAAACTTTACTGAAAGAAGAAGATCCTGCCATTCTTATAGCAGAAGTTCTAAGAAGAAAATTTGCCTTGAAGGAGGAAGACATCAACATGAAGAAGAACTGACATTATGCTCGTTTATTACCTTCTAAAGCAGATTATTGTGCTTCTAAGATTTTTCTCTACAGCGGCTGCCTTCCTTCCTCAGACCATCCAGCCTCCCTTAGGGATTAGATTTCCTGCGTGAATGTGTCTGTGTGTGTTTGTGGAAATAACGGTTGGGCAGGAGGAACTCTCGTTTTGAAGTGAGTTTTTTTCGACATGGATAAGAGCTACAATTTTTTTAAAAGGTCAAATAGTTTTCCACACCATTTTGAACTGAAGTGTTAGTAACGATACCTCTGCAGTGAAATTTGCCAGTGACTGATTTAATGGTAAGTTAAATTAAAAAAACAAACAAATTGTTCCTTTTGTTGCGATTCTTGAGCGTGTAAATTCACTCCTTTGAAGTTCAGTTATGGGTAGATATGCCTTTTTATGGTTGTTCTCAGCCTTTCCTTGCAATGAATGTTGCAATTAATCACCTTGATTAGCAACTTCAAAGCCTGGCTGCTTCCTGACTGGGGGAATGCTTTGTTGGGAGGTGTTAGCTCCAGACAGGAAACAATCAGGGCCAGCTAACACCTCCCAACAAAGGATTCCCCCAGGAAGGAAGCAGCCAAGGTTTGAAGCTGCTAATCAAGGTGATTAATTGCAACATTCACACTTGCCTCCAACAGACAAGAGTTCTTTCTCTCACCCTGGACATCAACCCCCACTTGCCTAGTTTCAAACAGGTCTCACAACCTGTGAGAAGCTCTTTTTTTTTGGGGGGGGGGGGGGAGAATTCCCAGGTTGAAGGCCTCGCAAGAAAAGCTCCAGTGTGAAGGCTGCTGTGTGTAAAAGCAGCTGTATGACGCTCCTGTATAAGTTTGTGAGAGGAGGCTCTGTGAGAGCAAAGCTGTTTTATCTTCATGCAAAAGCAGCCCAGCGTGGAAGCAAAGAAGGAAGTACAGTAGAGTCTCACTTATCCAAGCCTCGCTTATCCAAGCCTCTGGATAATCCAAGCCATTTTTGTAGTCAATGTTTTCAATATATCGTGATATTTTGGTGCTAAATTCATAAATACAGTAATTACAACATAACATTACTGCGTATTGAACTACTTTTTCTATCAAATTTGTGGTACAACATGATGTTTTGGTGCTTAATTTGTAAAATCATAACCTAATTTGATGTTTAATAGGCTTTTCCTTAATCCCTCCTTATTATCCAAGATATTCGCTTATCCAAGCTTCTGCCGGCCCGTTTAGCTTGGATAAGTGACACTCTACTGTAATTAAAAAATACCTAGTTTGTAATGTAAAATACTTGCCCACTCCTTCTTTAGACTGAATGGTGTGACGGAAAAATTAAGATGTTGCAGAAGACAGTAGTTGTTAGTAGCTCATGATTTATTTTAATACACATTCTCAACATCTTCACTCAGTCATTAGTTTCTATTAGAGAGTATAACTTACTACACTTCTAGTCCACCTGGTAGGAAATAAAAATCCAGAAGGTAGGACTCAGGCCTCCCAAGAAAGAAAAATCAGTCTAAGAAATAGGAATAAAACTTGTATTACAAACATATCACAGAAATGTATTACATACTTATACTAATGGATACAACTGCATTTTCTGCAGCGGGAGGATTAGGCTTCTGGACCATGAAAGTAGTACTTTCTGTCGTAGTTTGCAAAAATGGCTTGACCTTATAGCTGTAGCCGACATAAATACAGTGCGCCTTTAAGCCTTTTCTTGTATTCTCACGGAGATTATGAGTTAGTGCTTAATGACTTTATTGCCTTCTGAATCCTCTGTGAATAGCAAGTCGTAGCATGGTTGCTGGCTAATGTTGGCTACGACAGGGATGTGGGGCCTTTTCTCCACAGAGTAACAAGCCCCAAAGCGATCCTTAGGGGATTGGCTCTCACCTGAACCACTTTTGCCCCGTTGAGACTTCCTTTGGAAAGACAACTGAGATGGTTCACGAAAACGGCGGTGAGAAATGACTTTGTGTCCATCTGAGTCTTGAGTGAACAAAGGTCTCGTCGCATCTTCACTGTTCCCATACTTATAATTAGAAATTTCGTAATTACTTTCCAAACTGAATCCAGGTGTAATTTTACTGACATTCTTCATAGGCCTGATGGTGGTCATACTTTTCTCCAGCTGAGGATCTATATTCTCAGAGTCGGAGGATTCCACGAAGGACGTTGGGTTATATTTTCTCCGATCCTTAGTTTTGTATGAAACTGCCTTCGGGTTTGGGCTACTCTGAGAAGCTGAAGTGCTTGTTTTCTCTTTTTCCCAGCCATCATTTTTCTCCCTTAGAGGCAACTTAGACAAGGTTTCCTGCTGTGTGAAGCTCTTGTGTAAATTCATTGTGAGAGGAGGCTCTGTGAGAACGAAGCTGTTTATCTTCACGGGAGTCCCTTTCTCTTCTTGGTGCTGACTGAAGTTTACGGAGAGAGGGTCCCCACTTTGTGCAGCAGATTTTTTTCCTTTCGCATAACCGACTACACAACTGTTGCGCTGAGCTTCAGTCGGAGCAAGATTCCAAGGAGAAATAAGTTGTGGTTTCTCTGCAATGTGTTGTTTGCATTCTTGCGTGACTCCTGCTTGAATCAGAGAATCTGGCAACGGAGTTGGTTCCCCAGCTGGCCACTCGTGGTCTTTCAAATGAGAAGCACTGTTCGATGCAGCAGCAAGCAATTCTCCATTTGTGTTGATTTCTCTCTCCCCTGGAAGGACAATTTGAATCTCAATTAAGCCACATACATCACAATTTTATGTAGTTCATGTATGTGGAGTGGCAAGGATACTATTCCAGTGTAGCACTGGTTGCATACCTGCTTTCTTACAAAGCCAGGCAGGTGTAGTGATTTCAGTGTTGGAATCATGGGCTCTGTGATACCCCATTTATCCCTGAAGATCCATAGGGTGACCTTGGGTAAACTAGTTTGGAAATGGGTCAAAATGAATCACCTTGGTTGTGCAGTGCCTACACAAACCCGAGAAACTGGTTTGAGGCTGGGATGAAGGCCACAAAATGATGATGATGATCATCCTCATCATTGGAGTTGTGAGTTTTCCAGGCTGTATGGCCATGTTCCAGAAGCATTCTCTCCTGACATTTTGCCCACATCTATGGCATGAAGCTGGCAAGGCCATTAATGCTAATCGGCATGTTTAATTACAACATTCACACTGGCCTTCAACACCCTAAACCTTCCAAGGATATATAAACCTTCCTTGCTTAGTTTTTCCAATAAATCTCACAACCTCTGAGGATGCCTGCCATAGATGTGGGCGAAACGTCAGGAGAGAATGCTTCTGAAACATGCCCATACAGCCCAGAAAACTCACAACCCTGTGATGCCAGCTATGAAAGCCTTCGACAACATAATAATCTTTATTTGTATTCCGCCCTATCTCCTGGAAGGGACTCGGGCTGGATTCCAATTGTAAAAAGACAAACATTCATTTTATTTCCGTGTCAGGAGTGACTTTAGAAACTACAAGTAACTTCTGGTGTGAGAGAATTCAATGCCTAAAATACAATAACCAATACACATATAAAAGAAAAAAAAGTAATGTCCTGACTTATAAGAACAAATAACTTATCTAAAAATAAGACATAACTTATGAAATAAATTACAAACAACATAAAACATCAAACATTACTTTCCCGAGCTGACAAGATTCATGGGGCGGTGGTATATAATAATAATAATAATAAATAAATAAATAAATAAATAAATAAAAACTTTATTTATACCCCGCCACTATCTCCCCACGGGGACTCGGGGTGGCTTACATGGGGCAGAGGCCCAAACAATATAGAACAAAACAGGCAACATAATACAAATCACACTATAAAAAGATAAAACAGTAATACAATATATCAATTAAAACAAAAATACAGGATAAAAATTGCATTTAAAACACATAAATGGTAAAATCGTAATAAAAACGGGATAGATTATTAAAAACTCTCAGGAGCTGATTAATTGATGACTATATAAGATGATTATTGCCAAGGATGTTAACCCCACTGATTGCAGGTTAGAACCAAACCCAGGAATTGCAGTATCTGTGGCTGGACAGCGACTGGAAAATGCACATTTTTTTTTGGGTTAATCAGTATGTTGAGATGCGCTGATGTACATTATCCAAGTCTGCATTTGGTCACTTGATAAGTTTCACTTGCATGCTGAACATACGGATTCAATTTGATCAGAGATCTAGAAAAAACACATTAAACTAAATCTGCGGAAGCCAAATCTGCACATATGGAGGCTGGCCATAATTTTGCCCTTCAAATGTGCTTATTTTGAGTATTTGGACTTGACTAAGAGACGCCTTTCAAGAGTCATGGCCGCTCCTTAAAATCCTAAATACCAAACCTCACCTTTCTTCCAGTGATGCAAACAGGAGAAGGCTAACTTGTAGAAAAACATACCTGTTTGTTGAGCTCTGACGAAGGTAGAAATAGTCGTTTGCTTCGTGCACGGAAGAGGTGCTTTTGAAGGAGGAGAATAAGAAGGGAGCCGGGTCAGTATTCTTAGCCTTGGCTTCCCCATTAGGTTCTGGGTGGGAAAGAAATAGTACATCAAAATTCATCCACATGTCGGTTAATCCAAAATCCAATGAAATAGAACTGATTTGCAGGCAGTCACCAAGTTATGAACCAAACAAGATTAAGTTGAATTTGTAAGTCGGAACAGGTGTGCCATAGCAACATGCTATGCTAATTTTATATATATATATATATATATATATATATATATATATATATATATATATATGCACTAGCTGTGCCCGGCCATGCGTTGCTGTGGCGAAGTATAGTGGTATGGGAAATAAAGTGTTGAGGAACTGGTGGTAGTTAAGGTAAAGGGTAAAGGTTTTCCCCAGACATTAAGTCCATTATAAATGGGTTATATAGCTGTGTGGAAGGGCCTTGAGTCTACACTACCATATAATCCAGTTCAAATCTGATGATCTGTATTTTATAGGCAGTGTGGAAGAGGCCTAAGTGAGGCCTAACTCTGCCTGTCCCCTGGGCTGAGTGGGTTGCTAGGAGACCAAGTGGGCGGAGCTTAGCCTTTTAACTGGCAGCAATTGTATAAAAAAAATTCTTCCTCTCCCTCTAATTAGGACTTTATTTTTGTTTTCTTTTTGTTGTATGAACGTGGAGGCATGGATGAGGGGTTGTGCTGCCAAGTATAGTGTTTCTGGGATGTGTAGTTTTGTTGTTTTGTCCTAGGCCGAAATTTCATTACCCTATATATATATATACATACACACACACACACACACACACAAAAATACATACATACATACATACAGTAGAGTCTCACTTATCCAACATAAATGGGCCGGCAGAAGCTTGGATAAGCGAATATCTAGGATAATAAGGAATTTAGCACCAAAATATCACGATGTATTGAAAACATTAACTACAAAAATGCGTTTGATAATCCAGAACATTAGATAAGCGAATGTTGGATAAGTGAGACTCTACTGTATGTGTGTGTGTGTGTGTGTGTGTGTGTGTGTGTGTGTGTATATATATATATATATATATATATATAGTGCATTATACATTACTATATTATAATTAAATTATATATATAATTTATAATAATTTATAAATATATATTGTACATACTTATAATATTGATAAAGTAGTCTCACTTATCCAAGCCTCGCTTATCCAAGGTTCTGGATTATCCAAGCCATTTTTGTAGTCAATGTTTTCAATATATAGCGTGATATTTTGGTGCTAAATTCATAAATACAGTAATTACAACATAGCATTACTGCGTATTGAACTACTTTTTCTGTCAAATTTGTTGTATAACATGATGTTTTGGTGCTTAATTTGTAAAATCATAACCTAATTTGATGTTTAATAGGCTTTTCCTTGATCCCTCCTTATTATCCAAGATATTTGCTTATCCAAGCTTCTGCCGGCCCGTTTAACTTGGATAAGTGAGACTCTACTGTAATTATATTATAATGAAGTACAATATTATATGACTAATAATACAATATAGTAATATTAATTTTATATTATGTATTAAATGTAATATTACTAATAATATTACCATATAATGATATAGTACAATATAGTAATTTAATGCTTATGTTGTGCTATTTATGTCGGTGATGGTGGTCCTGAAACTAGGTTGCATCTTGCAATGGATGGAATATATGGTAGTTGTTTCCTCAATCTTATGCCGATCTGTCCACCAAGAAAGTTTGGAGTTTTAAAAACTTTTTTTTTCTAACCCTGTTGTTCCCTTACCTGTATTTTACATCTTTTGAGCGCCGACGTATCCAGCCAGACACCACAACACTCATTCTGGTTCTCATCTGGGTTTCGCCTCTTTCTTTTCATCAGGCAAAGGTTCTTCTGAGTTCAAATAACATGGGATTTTCTGCAGTCAAAAGGGAAACAAAACTTATCCCTGGATTCAAACCTGCGACCTTTCGGTCTGCAAGTTTAATAGCTCAGTGCTTTAACACCCTGCACCACTGGGGGCTCCTAATACAATCTAATATAATTACAATAGTAAGTAAGTAAGTAATTATAATAAAAGCATTACACATTACTACATTGTACTATACCACTATATTGCAATATTATTCGCAATATACATGTAATATTAAATATACAATTATAGGTACATACAATATATTATATTACTAGCACAGCACAATATTAGCATTATATATTACTCTATTGTACTGTACCACTATACTACAATATTATTAGTAATATTACAATATATAATATACAATTATAATAGTGTATTATTATATTACATTATAATATCAATATTATATGTACATACAATATATTATTAGCATAGCACAATATAAGCATTATATATTACTCTATTGTACTATACCACTATATTGCAATATTATTCGCAATATTACATGTAATATATAATATGCAATTATAATAGCGTATTATTATTATATTGTATTACATTATAATATTATCAATATTATATGTACATACAATATATTTTTAGCATAGCACAATTTAAGCATTATATATTATTCTATTGTACTATACCACTATACTGCAATATTATTAGTAATATTACATGTAATATATAATATACAATTATAATAGTGTATTATTATATTACATTATAATATCAATATTATATGTACATACAATATATTATTAGCATAGCACAATTTAAGCATTATATATTACTATACTGTACTATACCACTATACTGCAATATTATTAGCAATATTACATGTAATATATAATATACAATTATAATAGCGTATTATTATTATATTGTATTACATTATAATATTATCAATATTATATGTACATACAATATATTTTTAGCATAGCACAATTTAAGCATTATATATTACTCTATTGTACTATACCACTATACTGCAATATTATTAGTAATATTACATGTAATATATAATATACAATTATAATAGTGTATTATTATATTACATTATAATATCAATATTATATGTACATACAATATATTATTAGCATAGCACAATTTAAGCATTATATATTACTATACTGTACTATACCACTATACTGCAATATTATTAGCAATATTACATGTAATATATAATATACAATTATAATAGCGTATTATTATTATATTGTATTACATTATAATATTATCAATATTATATGTACATACAATATATTTTTAGCATAGCACAATTTAAGCATTATATATTACTCTATTGTACTATACCACTATACTGCAATATTATTAGTAATATTACATGTAATATATAATATACAATTATAATAGTGTATTATTATATTACATTATAATATCAATATTATATGTACATACAATATATTATTAGCATAGCACAATTTAAGCATTATATATTACTATATTGTACGACACCACTATATTGCAATATTATTCGCACTATTACATGTAATATATAATATACAATTATAATAGCGTATTATTATATTGTATTACATTATAATAATATTATCAATATTATATGTATATGCAATATATTAGCATAGCAGAATTTAAGCATTATATATTACTATATTGTACTATACCACTATACTGCAATATTACTAGCAGTTTTACATGTAATATATAATATACATTTATAATAGTGTATTATTATTATATTGTATTACATTATATAATTATTATCAATATGCATGCTCTCTCTCTGCCTTAAGCCTAAAATTATATTCGCATCCATTGTGTAAACAAGACATACCTGCCTTCCAGGAAAAGGCTCCAAGCTTTCCCGCCATTCTTCTCAGGAAAGGACCAATGGGAGGAGAGGGATCCGCCTAGCCACGCCCCCCGAATCCTTACTCAGCCACGCCCCCTCCCAAGCCTCCTTTGCGCCTGCGCGTGGAGCTCCTTCTCTTCCTGTGCTTCCAGCTCCAAAGAAATGGATCTCTGGATCTCTCTCTGGATCCGTCTGCAGTTTCGCTCCAGGCTAAGGAATCATGGAAGTTCTGGTGAGAAGCATTGAGAGTTGGAAACAACCGCAGAGGCCATCCAGTCCAACCCCCCCCCCCTTTATTTTGCATTGCAGGAAAAGCACAATCAAAGCACCCCCAACAGATGGCCATCCAGCCTTTGTAATAATTAATAATCATTTTATCATGACACAGCAAACAAGATAGATATGCTGGATAATAATAATCAATATTATTATAGGAGCAAATCCAGGGACCATCCAGTCCAAACCCTTTCTGCCAAGCAGGAAAAACACAATCAAAGCATCCCCGACAGATGGCCATCCAGCCTTTGTAATAATTAATGATGATAATGATAATAATAGAAACCTATGCAGGAAAAGCACAATCAAAGCATTCCCAACAGATGGCAATCCAGCCTCAGTAATAATCATCATAATCATAATGGAAAAACATGCAGGAAAAGCACAATCAAAACACCCCCGACAGATGGCCATCGAGCCTTTGTAATAATAATATTAATAATAGAAACCCATGCAGGAAAAGCACAATCAAAGCATCCCCAACAGATGGCCATCCAGCCTAAAATAATACAAATAGAAAGCCATGAAGGAGCAGCACAATCAAAGCACCCCGGACAGATGGCCATCCAGCCTTTGTAATAATAATAAAAAAGCTAGTAATAATAAAAATAGACAGCCATGCAGGAAAAGCACAATCAAAGCACCCCCTACAGATGGCCAGCCAGCCTAATAATAATAATAATAATAATAATAATATAAAGGCATACAGGAAAAGCACAATCAAAGCACCCCCAACAGATGGCCATCCAGCCTTTGTAATAATAATAATAGCAGAAACTCATGCAAGAAAAAAAACAATCAAAGCACCCCCAACAGATAGTACCCAGCCTTTGTAATAATAATAATAATAATAATAATAATAATAATAATAATAATATAAATACGAAATCCAGCATATCTATCTTGTTTGCTGTGTCATAAAATAACAACAACAACAACAACAATAATAATATAAAGGCATGCAGGAAAAGCACAATGAAAGCACCTCCAACAGATGGCCATCCAGCCTTTGTAATAGTAATAATAATAATAATAATAGCAGAAAATCATGCAGGAAAAACACAATGAAAGCACCTCCAACAGATGACCATCCAGCCTTTGTAATAATAATAATAATAATAATAATAATAATAATAATAATAATAATAGCAAACCCAGGGCCACCCAGTCCAGCCGTATTCTGTGTTGCAGGAAAAGCACAATCAAAGCATCCTCAACAGATGGCCATCCAGCCTTTGTAATAATAATAATAATAATAATAATAATAATAATAATAATAGCAAACCCAGGGCCACCCAGTCCAGCCGTATTCTGCGTTGCAGGAAAAGCACAATCAAAGCACCCCCAACAGATGGCCATCCAGCCTTTGTAATAATAATAATAATAATAATAATAATAATAATAATAATAGCAAACCCAGGGCCACCCAGTCCAGCCGTATTCTACGTTGCAGGAAAAGCACAATCAAAGCATCCCCAACAGATGGCCATCCAGCCTTTGTAATAATAATTATTATTATTATAAATAGCGGAATTCCATGCAGAAAACACAATAACTCTTTTTTTTTCTTTTGCATTCCAGTTGGTGAGTGTGCACAGAAGTCCAAATATACTCTTAATCACCATCATCATCTTAATCATCCTCGCCCTGTTGCGGACGTCCTTTCGCAACAGGGCACAGGGAGTAAACTTTGGAAACTCTGGCCAAACATGGACAAAGTAAGAATGTCATAGGAAAGGTGAGTCAGATTGCACCAACGCCTTCAGCAGTAATATATATTTATATTTCGTTGGCCTTTAAGACGCCCCGGGAGCCTGTGCCTGTTTTCCGTGCTCCAGACCCGCAGGCAGGAATGTCCATTGTGGGTGACCTTTTAGCCAGTTATTTAAACACACCGTGCAATTAGACTTGCTCCGGGGCCAAATGGCCGGACCTTTGCCCGGCTGGTCAGTGCAAGGGTGTCAAAGGTGCTGATAAAACCCGCTCAGAAATCAAGGCCTTCTGGTTTCTCTCGCTGTCAGAGCACCTAAAATAAGTTGATAAGGAGGGTACGGCATTATATAGCACATATATACCGGTAATGCAGTTTGACTGCATTAAATTAAAATCTATATATATAAATGAGTGATGGAATCCTGGCGACCGACAAAACAACAAAACTAAACACCGCGCAACCTCAAAAATTGACAGCACAACCCCTCATCCATGCCTCTAGGTTGATACAACAAAAAGAAAAGAAAAAATAAAGTCCTAATTCGAGGGAGAGGAATAATTGTTTTTATCCAATTGCTGCCAGTTAGAAGGCTAAGCTCTGCCCACTTGGTCTCCTAGCAACCCACTCAGCCCAGGGGACAGGCAAAGTTAGGCCTCACTTAGGCCTCTTCCACACTGCCTATAAAATACAGACACCACCAGACAAAGCCACAGCAACGCGTGGCCGGGCACAGCTAGTGTGTTATATGAGTCTACACTGACCACATAAAAATGCAGTTTCAAACTGCATCATATGGCAGTGCGGATGGTGTCGAAGGTGCATATAATGCAGTTTTTATTGCACTTACATGAGAGTGGATAGGGCTCATCTTCACTATTCTTTTTTTTAAAAAAATAAATTTTTATTGCAAACATTTATTGACAATGTGACTTACAATGAAGTGACAAAAACTTAGGAGTGATAAAAAGAAAAAAACATAAAAATAAAGAAAATAAAAAGTAATAAACCATACAGCATACCAAACTGCTGTATGGTTTATTGTTTTTTATTTTCTTTATTTTTATGTATTTTTCTTTTTTTTTCATCTTCACTATTCTATGGGAGTGTAAATCGAGACCTGGGAGAACTGGGAATGGGTTGTTGTGAGTCTTCCGGACTGTATAGCCATGTTAACAATATAATAATATATAATACTAGCTATGCCCGGCCACGCGTTGCTGTGGCGTTGTCTGGGGGTGTTGGTGAGAACTTGTTGAGGTAGTGGTGGTATTGAATGTCTGTTGTATGGTTGTCCTTATGTTGAGTATGCATTTGGTTGTTTGTGTCCTGTGAAAGTGGTGAGGGTAGAGGGGGTCTATGTCCCTGTGTAGTATTGTATAGTATGTATACGTTGTCCATGTGTTGTGAATGCTTGGATTGTGTCCTGCTGCATAGTAGAGTATTCGTAGTAGAGTATTAACTGAGTATTCGTGCGGCCTGCCCTGTTATATTGTTCTTTGGATTTTGTGTTGTACTGTATATGATTCTTTATTGTATTGTTGTAATTGTATTATGATATGTTGTTTTTATATTGGGTTATATTGTATTTTTCCCGGGCATGGCCCCATGTAAGCCGCCCCGAGTCCCCATTGGGGAGATGGTGGCGGGGTATAAATAAAGTTTTATTATTATTATTATTATTATTATAGAAAGGGTTGGGCTGGATGGCCCTTAGGGGTCTCTCCAAACTCTTGTGCCTGTCCCCTGGGCTGAGTGGGTTGCTAGGAGACCAAGTGGGTGGAACTTAGCCTTGTAACTGGCAGCAATTGGATAAAAACAATTATTCCTCTCCCTCTAATTAGGACTTTATTTTTCTTTTCTTTTTGTTGTATCAACCTAGAGCCGTGGATGATGGGTTGTGTTGTCAAATTTCGAGGTTGGGGGGCCTGTAGTTTTGTTGTTTTGTCCGCTGCCCTGATGCCATCACTCTTTTATATATATAGACTAATACTATACTAATATTATAATATATTGTATATAGATATAATATTGATAATATGATGTAATACAATATAATACATTATTATAATTGTATATTTATATTACATGTAATAATACTAATAATATTGCAATATAGTCATATCGTACAATATAATAATATATAATACTTATATTATACTATACTAATTAATATATTGTATATAGATATAATATTGGTAATAATATTATGTAATACAATATAATAATACTTTATTATAATTGTATATTTATATTACATGTAACATTACTAATAATATTGCAGTATAGTCATATAGTACAATAAAATAATATATAATACTCATAATATACTAATATTATAATATATTGTATATACATATAATATTGATAATATGTAATACAATACATTATTATAATTGTATATTTATATTACATGTAATATTACTAATAATATTGCAATATAGTCATATAGTACAATATAATAATATATAATGTTCATACCATATTAATATTATAATATATTGTATATAAATATAATATTGATAATAATTATAATGTAATACAATGTAATATTAATCATAATACACTATTTTAATTGGATATTTATATTACATGTAATATTACTAATAATATTGCAATATAGTCATATAGTACAATAACGTATTATACTCATATTATACTATACTAATAATATAATATATTGTATATAGATATAATATTGGTAATAATATTATGTAATACAATATAATAATAATAAAGGTAAAGGTTTCTCCTGACATTAAGTCCAGTCATAATAATACATTATTATAAATGTATATTTATATTACATGTAATATTACTAATAATATTGCAATATAGTCATATACAGTAGTACAGTATAATAATATATAATTATATAGTGCTTATATTGTGCTATACTAATAATATGATATATTGTATGTATATATAACTTGTAAGCCGTCCTGAGTCTCCTTCGTGGTGAGAAAGAAGAGCAGGATAGAAATGTCGCTAATAAATAAATAAATAAATGTTCCAGAAGCATTCTCTCCTGACGTTTCACCCACATCTGGGAATGTTATGCTCCGCCACGGTCCTTCCATTCGGCAGCAAAGCGTGCAATCTTTTATCTCGTGAAAGCAACAGGAAATAACTCTTTTGTGTGGTGTATACATTTATAAAATGACTCATCTTTTTGACTCTCTTTGTAGCGCTCCATTGAGTCAAAAATAGGCTGAAGTGGGCTGAAGCTATTGCAAGGGGAGAAGAAAAAGGGCACTGACCTCAGCCCCCAAATGGGAATTCTGAGTTGGTACGATAACCATGTTGACATATTTGAAAGGGTGTCCTATTGAAGATAGATCTTCCATATAGTCAGACCCTGTTTGACAGTGAAATGTGCTGCTGCCTTGGAGTCGGGTGGAGGCTCCAGATGGACGTCTGTTGGGAGGGCTTTGTGTGTTTGGCAGAAGAGGTTGAGCTGGACGGCCCGTGGGGCTGCTTCCCGTTCTGTGTACACCCATTCCATGAATTCTGTATTTATTGATTTTATGGGATTTCTCCAGCAGCCCGAATCCTAGTGTCTCTTCCATCTAAAGCACATCTATTAACACTGTTGTTTACATCCATGTGGACACAGCATTCAAGAACCGAATTAATGACATTGACATTAACCAGGAGTCAGGACATGTGTGAGTGTACATGTGTGTGCATGTGTGTGTGTATATGTGTTTGTGTGCGTGCATGTGTATGTATGTATATTTGTGTGTGTATATATGTGTATATGTGAATGAGAATACGTGTGTATACATATACATATACATATACATATACATATATATATATATATATATATGCACTAGCTGTGCCCGGCCACGCGTTGCTGTGGCGAAGTATGGTGGTATGGGAAATAAAGTATTGAGGAATTGGTGATAGTTAAGGTAAAGGGTCCCCTGGGCTGAGTGGGTTGCTAGGAGACCAAGTGAGTGGAGCTGAGCCTTCTAACTGGCAGCAATTGGATAAAAACAATTATTCCCCTCTCTCTAATTAGGACTTTATTTTTCTTTTCTTTTTGTTGTATCAACCTAGAGGCATGGATGAGGGGTTGTGCTGTCAATTTTCGAGGTTGTGGGGTGTTTACTTTTGTTGTTTTGTCCACGGCCGTGATGCCATCACTCTTTTATATATATAGATGTATATATGTATATGTGAGCTTGTATGTGTAGGAGTGTGTATATATGTGTCCATATGTGTGTATATATGTGTATGTGTGTGCATATGTGTATGTATGTATGAGTGTATATGTGTGTATGTGAATGTGAATATGTGTATGTATTTGTGTGTATATATATATATACAGTATATGTGTATATATGTGCATGTGTATGAGTGTGTATATATGTGTGCATGTATATATGTGTGGGTATATGTGTGTATGTGCGTGCATGTGTGTATGTATGTGTATATGTGTGTATATAAATGTGAATACGTGTATGTATATATATGTGTGTATATATGTGTATGTGAGTATATGTGTGTATATGTATATATGTGCGTGTATGTGTGTGTATGGATGTGTTTGCCATCTCAATCTCTTAGCATTCAGATGTCAATTTAAGTTAGTTGACATTTAACAGGTCAGGATGTGGGTATGTGTGTGTATCTATGTGTGCATGTGTATATATGTGTATATGTATGTATGTATGTGAGTACATATGTGTGTATGCATGACTCGATACGTGTGTATGTGAATGCCAATACATGTATGTATATCCACAACCATATGCATTTTGGACAATGAAAACATTGGCTTTTTCAAATAACCCGGGCAATCAAAATAGTAGCTAAATAAAAGACTACTTTCTAAATTCTGGCTCCACGTTCACGGGATACACAAGACAGGAGACGTGGGCTTTTGAAAAGTACTTTATAGAAAGAAAGGGACTCCACCAGGCCCATGAAAATGTACAAAAATACCAGACGGGCAATAAAGAGAGAGACCAAATGCAAGTCTTTGCACACCACAAAGGCATTCCCACCTCAGAATATCTGAAACTAACCTTTATACACACTTAACTGCACTTAATGGACCCCAATAGGTTTGCATTCAGACAATCCAAGAACCAAGTGTGTGTGTCTGGATGTAAAAAGTCGGCTCCGTGTCGAAAACTGGCAAGTCGGAAAACGGCAATGTTGCACGGATCCAAAGCAATTGTGGCATGAACAGATCCTTCTTGCTGGTGTGTGTGTGTATGTAAAGACTTGACCTACAAGAGAGCGGCGTTCCCAAAACGATTGGCTTGGAGTTAAGGAATTCCTTATCCACGCTGTGTGAATGTCATGGTTCGAGACGGCTTTTTTTGGCAGAAAGGCTGGATGCAATTTCATCTTGGCACATGTTTCCGTGTCGGACGGTGACCAAAAGCAATGGTCTGGGACCAAAACATTGGAGCCGATCTTCCCTGCAAAAAGGCATTTTCAGGACCGGGACTATCCCGGTTCTGGCTGGAAAATGCGGTCTACAAAGGCCAAAAAACATGAGCTTTTCAGGTGTAGGAATATCCCAATTCTGGCTGGAAAATGCGGGCTACAAAGGCCAAAAAACATGAGCTTTTCAGGTGTGGGAATATCCCAGTTCTGGCTGGAAAATGTGGGCTACAAAGGCCAAAAAATGAGATTTTCAGGAGCAGGAATATCCCAGTTCTGGCTGGAAAATGCGGTCTACAAAGGCCAAAAAACATGAGCTTTTTAGGTGTGGGAATATCCCGGTCCTGGCTGGAAAATGCGGGCTACAAAGGCCAAAAAACATGAGCTTTTCAGGTGTGGGAATATCCTGGTTCTGGCTGGAAAATGCGCTACAAAGGCCAAAAAACACAACATTTTCAGGAGCAGGAATATCCCGGTTCTGGCTGGAAAATGCAGGCTACAAAGGCCAGTATTGGAAAGTTTCAGAAAGTTACCATCCGGTTTCAGAAAGTTTTGGAAAGTTACCATCCAGTCTCGGAAAGTTTCAGAAAGTTTCCATCCAATTTTGGAAAGTTTCAGAAATTTACCATCCAATTTTGGAAAGTTTCAGAAAGTTACCATCCAGTTTTGGAAAGTTTCCATCCAGTCTCAGAAAGTTTTGGAAAGTTTCCATCCACTTTTGGAAAGAGACTCGGAGCAGAGAGAAAGTTATTTCCTTGGAACTACAACTCCCAACATCCTGGGAGTTGTAGTCCCCAAAAAAATCTTCTCTCAGCTCTTTTTTGGGAGCAACTTTCCAAAACTGGAGGCCTCTTAGGTCCAGATAAAGGTGCAGTGTTTCGCCCAGTCCCTCCACCTGTTCAGGCACAATAAGTGTGACGGAGGATACAAGCCGTGGCGTCTCTCTGTGGTCACAGACGAACGTAGTCCTCTGAGATCAAACATTGTATCTCCTTGGCACGGAGGCACAAAGAGTGTCGCAAGTAAGGAATCCGGCGAGTGGGCTCCTCTCGGTTTCCAGTCTCGGTCACTCCTCTTTTTGGCACAACTTGCGCTTCACTTTGGCCGTCATGTAGAGAGCGGTGAGGCTGCAGCAACACACCTGGAGAAGCCACAGGGCGGAGAAGAGCGGGGCCCGGCCGCCGTGGAGCCGCGAGTAGACGGGCCTCCGTGTCTCGTAATCCAGGAGCACGGCCTCCACCTGGGTGAGCGTGCAGAGGATGAGGAAGACGTGGAAGACCTGGTGGCCCTGGCCCACAAAGTGGCACTTCCCCGGGAACCACTTCTCCGGGTACGGGTAGGCGAAGAAGAAGGCCCCGATGAGGAAAAAGAGGACGTGGCACTTGTGGTACAGAAGAGCCACGTCTTCCCCCCCGGACGCGGACCCGGAGGAGACGTAGATGCGGTGGAGCACGGGGCTGATGTCCAGGGCGTAGGCCACGGCCGAGGGCATCTCCTGGCACAGCCGCCCCAGCAGCGAGGAGAGGTGCGGGCAGCGGTACTTGGCGTAGCAGGACCCGGCGCAGGAGAGCCACGCCAGCACCACGGCCCCCGGGATGTAGAAGCCGGCGATGCGCGCGTGCCACTCGGGCTCGATGGCGTAGTAGTAGTGCACCAGGGCGCTGCTGTACTGGTAGGTCGCGACGCCCACGTAGTCCAGGAAGAAGAAGGCGCAGTGCCAGAACTCGGACTTGGCCTGCAGCAGGTGGGCCAGGGTGCTGAAGGTGGAGTAGACCACGGAGGAGGCCGCGATGACAAAGAGGGGCTGCGTGTGGGGGTCCCCCAGGAAGTCCACGGCCCGCGAGAGCCGCCAGAAGCGCACCGCCAGCACCAGGGCCGCCACCAGGTGCGTCCAGACGTTGACGGCCTCGTTGTGCCGCTGGAAGAGCGACAGGAAGTAGTAGCGCCAGGTCCGGTGGAGCGGCCGGTAGCCGGCGTGGATGTAGGGCTTCTGGAAGACCCGCGGCACGTCCGAGGCCCCCACCGTGCACGAGGACGGCGGCAGCGCCTCCTCCAAGAGCCGGGGAACTCTCCGCAGGTGCTGGACGTTGAGGAAGAGGTGGCCGAGCTTCTCCGACACAATCGTGGCCATGGCCGGAAGGGGATGAGGTCACGGGAGGCCCTGCGGGAGAGAAAAGAGGACGTCCGGTCACGTTAGTTTGGGTTGAAATGGCAAAATGGTGCTTGAGAGAGCAAGTGTCCACTAAATGGAATAATAACATTGTATTACATTCTAGCTGTGCCCGGCCTTGCGTTGCTGTGGCGAAGTATGTTGGTTTCGGAAATAAAGTATTGAGGAATTGGTGGTAGTTAAGGTAAAGGGTAAAGGTTTTCCCCTGACATAATCTGTATTTTATAGGCCTAAGTGAGGTCTAACTCTGCCTGTCCCCTGGACTGAGTGGGTTGCTAGGAGACCAAGTGGGCGGAGCTTAGCCTTCTAACTGGCAGCAATTGGATAAAAGCAATTCTTCCTCTCCCTGTAATTAGGACTTTATTTTTCTTTTCTTTTTGTTGTATCAACCTAGAGGCGTGGATGATGGGTTGTGTTGTCAAATTTCGAGGTTGGGAGGCCTTTAGTTTTGTTGTTTTGTTGGTCGCCAAGATTCCATCACTCTTTTATATATATAGATCATTAAACATTGTATTATACACAATAAACAAATATAAATTTCAGATAAATGTTTACTAATGACAAACTGTTGCATTCACAGTATGATGAATGGTAGTTGCATTCACAATGGAATAAACTTTCTTGGTTATTTTCTAGGGTCTGCAAGTATTGGGTAACATTAATACAATTGTACAAAGTAAGTAGTATGTATTAATAGTTGTTAATTTTACTAAGCCAGAAAATACTTTGTACAATTGTATTAATATTACCCAATACTTGTAGACCCTACCACCAGACAAAGACTATAAGCATTCAAAACCGGTTGTGGATCTTTTATGAAGAAACAAGAAAATAAACAAGAAAGTTTATTCCATTGTGAAAGTAACTACAGTAGAGTCTCACTTATCCAACACTTGCTTATTCAACATTCTGGATTATCCAACGCATTTTTGTAGTGTTTTCAATACATCGTGATATTTTGGTGCTAAATTCGTAAATACAGTAATTACTACATAGCATTACTGTGTACTGAACTACTTTTTCTGTCAAATGTTTTGGTGCTTATTATTTGGTGCTATTATTTTTTATTATTATTTATTCGCGACATTTATATCCCATTTATTTGTTACCCCAGCTTCTGCCAAGTGTTATCAAAAGGTAACAACGGACTGGGCTATGACGCAGCTGATTAATAGCCAGCTGTAGTAAATCATTACTGACCGAGAGGTAATGAGTTCGAAGCCAGCCCGTGTCGGAGTGAACTCCCGACCATTAAACAGCCTAGCTTGCTGTTGACCTGTGCAGCACGAAAGACAGTTGCATCTGTCAAGTAGGAAATTTAGGTACCGCTTTATGCGGGGAGGCTAATTTCACTAATTTACGACTCCATAAAAACCTTCCAGCAGCATGTGGAAAGGAATGAGGAAGTACTCCATCAAGGACTTGGTGTCTCAAGTGGTCCCCCTGTGGCCGGAATCCGAGCATAATACCCTCATGAAGCCGGAAGCTGGAAAATGTTAAAATGCCTCTGTGTCTGTCTATATATGTCGTATGTCTAATGGCATTGAATGAGTCCCCTTTGTGGTGAGAAGAGTGGAATATAAATTGGGCCGGGCTGTGGTGCAGCTGGCTAGTAACCAGCTGCTATAAATCACTACTGACCAAGAGGTCATGGGTTCGAAGCCCGGGTCAGGTTAAGCCTCCAACCATTAATAGCCCCGGCTTGCTGTTGACCTATGCAGCCCCGAAAGACAGTTGCACCTGTCAATTAGGGAAATTTAGGGACGCTTTATGCGGGAGGCTAATTTACAACACCATAAAACTGCCAGCAAAACACGAGGAAAGGAATGAGGAAGTACAGCCACTACTGGACGGTGAAGCAACAGCTCCCCCTGTGGCCGGAATCGTGAAGCTGGAAAAATGTTAAAAATGCCTCTGAGTCTGCCTAATGTATGTTGTTTGTCTGTTGGCATTGAATGTTTGCCATATATGTGTTCATTGTGATCCGCCCTGAGTCCCCTTCGGGGTGAGAAAGAAGGGCGGAATATAAATACTGTAAATAAATAAAATAAATATAAATAGTGTAAATAAATAAATAAATAAATAAATAAAGGTTGTTTGGGTAAATTTAGTAAGGGCTCCATCCAGCTAAATTTCTCTGCTACTTCCACCTTTTTAACGGAAGAGGGAAATTAAGCGACCGAACCGAAGCGTACTCGTAATATATTCCCCGGTGCTTGGCAGGGCTCTCCTTCCCCGCTGGCCTCTCTCGGCAGGAAAAGCTGTTCTTTAGGCAAAGACAACACGGCACGCCCCTGAACACATGGGCTGCACATGGTTTGCCAGTGTGTTTCCTACCAGGAGGAAGTCGTGTTGGCCATTTGGAAGAGAAAGAATACACCGAGCAGCTGCTCCCGTTTGAACTCCCGCGGTGCACCCGAGGCAGGACAAAATACCTGTGCACACGCAGGTTGGAGCTTGCTTGACCCGAATGCCTGCTAGGTTCCCATTGCATTGTTCTACATTCTTTGCACAACTTGAACTCTAAAAAATTTCCTAGCTGGCTGGGATTTCTGGAAATCATAGTTCAAAAAAAGCAACGCTGCTAAACTCTGAATTGTTTGGCGATGCGTTGTCCGAAATCTGTGTTTGGTGCAAAGGTGTGTGTGTGTGTGTGTGTGTATTTATTTATTATTTCCAACATTTATATCCCGCCCTTCTCACCCAAAGCAACTCATATATACATATATGTATATATGAGCTCGGGCTGTGGCGCAGGCTGGAGAGCAGTTGCAATGAATCACTCTGATCGGGAGGTCATGAGTTCGAGGCTCGCTCGGAGCCTATGTTTGTCTTGTCTTTGTTCTATGTTAAAAGGCATTGAATGTTTGCCTATATGTGTAATGTGATCCGCCCTGAGTCCCGTTCGGGGTGAGAAAGAAGGGCGGAATAGAAATGCTGTAAACAAATAAATAAATATGTATGTGTGTGTGTGATATATATATATACACACACACACACACACACACACACACACACACATATATATATATATTGCTTTTATCTATGTAATTTACTGTACAGTAGAGTCTCACTTATCCAACATAAACAGGCTGGCAGAACCTTGGAAAATCTTGGATAATAAAGGAGGGATTAAGAAAAAAGCCTATTAAACATAAAATTACATTATGATTTTACAAATTAAGTACCAAAACGTCATGTTTAACAACGAATTGACAGAAAAAGCAGTTCAATACACAGTAATGTTATGTAGTAATTACTGTATTTAGGAATTTAGCACCAAAACATGGCAACATTTACTACAAAAACATTGACTACTAAAAGGCAGACTGCCTTGGATAATACAGAACCTTGGATAAGTGAAGCTTGGATGAGTGAGACTCTACTGTATATAGATATATAGATATAAATATATATAGTGCTTTTACCTATTTAATTTATTGTATATATTTGATGTTCATATATTTATTTTACTTTGCTGTACCCCATCTTAATAATACTAATAATACTAATACTACTAATAATAATAATTGGTCGCCTTGATTAGCATTTAATGGCCTTGCAGCTTCAAAGCCTGGCTGCTTTCGCTCCAAAATCAGGACAGTAAACAAAGAATAATACTCAGAAAACGGAACAATTACAGACAGGAAACAATTAGGACCGGTTAACACCTCCTAACAAAGGATTTCCCCCAGGCAGGAAGCAGACAGGCTTGAAGCTGCAAGGCTATTCAATAATAATTGGCCAGTTTCATTAGCGTTGAATGGACTTGCAGCTTCAAAGCCTGGCTGCTTTCGCTCCAAAATCAGGACAGTAAACAAAGAACAACACATAGAAAATAGGAGAATTCTAAACAGGAAACACCTCCCCAACGAAAGATTCCCCCAAGGCAGGAAGCAGCCAGGCTCTGAAGCTGCAAGGCTATTCGACGCTAATCAAGGTGGCCAATTGCAACATTCACACTTGCCTCCAGCAGACCTCACAACCTCTGAGGATGCCTGCTATAGATGTGGGCAAAATATCAGGAGAGAATGCTTCTGGAATGTGGCCAGACAGCCTGGAAAACTCACAGCAACACAGTGACTCCGGTCATGAAAGCTTTCGACAACACATATTTCATGAAAGTTTTCCATTAATGGGTTGTTGTGAGTTTTCCAGGCTGTATGGCCATGCTCCAGATGCCTGCCATAGATGTGGTTGAAACGTCAGGAGAGAATGCTTCTGTGGCCAGACAGCCTGGAAAACTCTCAACAACCCAACACATGATTTATTGCTGATTTCACACAAAAGGCAGGCGTTTCTCCTGATGCCAACACGACACCGCAGCCGGCACTTTAACATGCCATGACACAATGTTTGGAAAGCTGTGCATTAAAACTGAAAAGCATAGATAATCTGATGTCACGCAAACCAGAGCAGACACTTCTGCTTTGTAGGTGGAAATTGCAAGTTTCGGAAGAAAAACCATCCCCAAAGCAGATCATGCCAGACTGAACTTGGCCCAAACCGTACCGAACAAAAGCATGCAACACGGATATATTATATTATTTTAAGCAAAGCAGTCCAAGGCATGTTCTCTCCCGCCACCTACGTCCTCCTGGATTTGCACATTATTTATTTGCAAAATGCAATGATTATGATGGTGATTTTTTTTTTTTGCTTGGGAAAAAATTGCACAGAAAACTTCCGATTCGGAACAACAACAACATCATCATATTCATCTCCCCTCGGTGTTACATAACAAAAGGTGGGGCTTGGCATTTCTTCGGGAGACTTCCGAGATCCAAGTCAAACCAGGCCATGCTTTTCGCATGTGGATTTCGCAAGCTTTGGGTCTCCCTATGGAAACATGTTTTTTTGCATGTTGATGTCGTGCATCTGGAATTTTGCATGGACTCCTTGATGCAGGATCTTGCTTTTCAGGGGGTTTGTGACCCTTGGGTGGCATCAGAATGCCAGCCAGCTGCACAGCATTCCCCCTGAAAGCATTATTATTATTATTATTATTATTATTATTATTATTATTATTATTATTTAAAAACTTTATTCTTATAGGCCACCCGGAAAGATCAGAAGCAGAGCATTCCCCCTGAAAGCACAATAATAATAATAATTATTATTATTATTTAAAAACTTTATTCTTCTAGGCCAGGGGTCCCCAAACTAAGGCCCGGGGGCCACATGCGGCCCATCGAAGCCATTTATCCGGCCCCCGAGGCGGCTCACTCCTCCTCCACTGAGGAGGCATTTTAATTATTATTTAATTAATTATTAATTATTAAGGGGTGCTTTGCTAGTGCTTTTAGTGCACAAAGGCAGAAGGGGTTTGGACTAAATGGCCCAAGGGGTCTCTTTCAACCCTCTATTATTATTATTATTATTATTATTATTATTATTATTATTGGGGCCTCCGGTAGCACAGTGTGTTAACGCACTGAGCAGCTGAACTTGTGGACCAAAAGGTCACAGGTTCAAAACCGGGGAGCGGAGTGAGTGCCCACTGTTAGCCCCAGCTTCTGCCAACCTAGCAGTTCGAAAACATGCATATGTGAGTAGATCAATAGGTACCGCTCTGGTGGGAAGGTAACGGCGCTCCATGCATTCATGCCGGCCACATAACCTTGGAGCTGTCTATGGACAACACCGGCTCTTCGGCTTAGAAATGGAGATGAGCACCAACCCTCAGAGTCGGATACGGCTGGACTTAACGTCAGGGGAAACCTTTACCTTTTTATTATTATTATTATTATTATTATTATTATTATTGTATGACACAGCAAACAAGATAGATATGCTGGATTTCGTATCACAAAATCACAAGTCGAACACTTCCCAAGTGTCTAGAACTGTGTGATGTATTTTAGGATGATGCGCGCAGATCACAGTAGGGTGGCCTTTTGCAGTTGGCAGATCGTAATTTTGTCAATGTCTATTGTTTCCAAATGCCGGCTGAGATCTTTTGGCACGGCACCCAATGTGCCGATCACCACCGGGACCACCTGTACTGGTTTCTGCCAGAGTCTTTAAAGTTCAATCTTGAGGTCCTGATAGTGGCTGAGTTTTTCCTGTTGTTTTTCGTCAATCTGACTGTCACCTGGGATGGCGACATCAATGATCCAAACCTTTTTCTTTTCCACAACTGTGAGGTCTGGTGTGTTGTGTTCCAGAACATTATTATTATTATTATTATTATTATTATTATTATTATTATTATTATTAACAACATTGAGGCTGTATTTGTTCCCATTTTTTTTACTTCAAAATAAGGTATGTGCGGTGTGCATGGGAATTTGTTCATAGTTTTTAAAAAAACAAAACTATAGTCCGGCCCTCCAATGGTCTGAGGGACCGTGAACTGGCCCCCTGTTTAAAAAGATTGGGGACCCCTGTTCTAGGCTACCCGGAAAGACCAGCAGCAGAGCATTCCCCCTGAAAGCACTATTATTATTATTATTATTATTATTATTATTATTATTATTATTATTATTATTATTAAAACTTTATTCTTATAGGCCACCAGAAAAACTAGCAGCAGAGCATTCCCCCTGAAAGCATTATTATTATTATTATTATTATTATTATTATTATTATTATTATTATTATTATTATTATTGAAAAACTTTATTCTTATAGACCAGCAGCAGAGCATTCCCCCTGAAAGCACTATTATTATTATTATTGAAAAACTTTATTCTTATAGGCCACCCAGAAAGACCAGCTGCAGAGCATTCCCCCTGAAAGCACTATAACCATCATCATCATCTTTGTGAGTATGTTTTTATGTGTTTATATGTTTTAAATATACCTTGTTGTTGTATTTTGTGGTGTATTTTGGGCTTCGTCCCCTTCGGGGAGATGGGGAGGGATACAAGAATAAAGTTGTTGTTGTTGTTGTTGTTATATAAACATGTAAAACAAAGCATATAAAATACAATGAAAACATACTCAAGTGACCTATTATTATTATTATTATTATTTATTCATTCATTTATTTCTATCTCACTTTTCTCCCATGGGTGGGATTCAAAGCGGTGTATAACATATAAAATTCATGTAAATATATCCAAAGACAATACCTAATCAGTTAAAGCAAGCATGGGCAACTTCCGGCCAGTGCAGCTATTTGTCAAATATTTATTTTAGCTTCTGTTGTAATGTAGGTTGTGTGCTGCATGTGTCAAGTGTGTTTGTTGAGAGTTTGGGCTAATCAATGAAACGTACCTTAAAAATATTAGTAATATTGATGTCAATATTAATAAGAATGACAATAATATGGATATTAAAAATACTACTATCAACACTATTATTATTAACAATATTTATAATGGGCTGTCGAATGCTTTCATGGCTGGAATCACTGGGTTGTTGTGAGTTTTTTCCGGGCGGTCTGGCCATGTTCCAGAAGCATTCTCTCCTGACGTTTCACCCACATCTATTGATTGGCAGGCATCCATAGAAGTGGGCGAAAGGTCAGGATAAAATGCTTCTGGAATATGGCCAGACAGCCTGGAAAAACTCACAACAACCCAATATTGATAATACTAATGTTAATAATAATAATAATAATAATAATAATAATAATAATAATAATAATAATATAATAGCAGCTTGCCAGCTGATCCTCTGCAAGTTGCTCCTGCTACAATCCTATTAATAATACTGATGTTAATAATAATAATAATAATAATATATTATTATTATTATTATTATTCCAGCGGAACCTCTGCAAGTTGATCCTGCTGTAATCCTCATATTAATAACACTGATGTTAATAATAATAATATTAATAACAGCTTGCCCGCTGATCCGCTGAAGTTGCTCCTGTTACAATCCTTATATTAATAATACTGATGTTGATAACAGTAACATTATTATTATATTATTATTAATAGCAGCCTGCCAGCTGAACCTCTGCAAGTTCCTCCTGCTACAATCCTTATATTAATAATGCTGATGTTGATAACAGTAACATATTATTATTATAATTATTATTATTATTATTATTAATAATAGCAGCTTGCCAGCTGAGCTTCTGCAAGTTGCTCCTGCTGCAACCCTCATATTAATAATACTGATGTTAATATTAATATTATTAATAACAATAATATATTATTATTATTAATAGAAGGTTGCCAGCTGAACCTCTGCAAGTTGCTCCTGCTGCAACCCTCATATTAATAATACTAATGTTAATAATATCATATTATTATTATTAATAATAGGTTGCCAGCTGAACCTCTGCAAATTGCTCCTGCTGCAATCCCATATTAATAATACTGATGTTAATAATAATATCATATATTTTATTTTTCGTCTACTTTTTCTATATTCTCTGCCTTCCTTAGCTTTAACTATTCTTTTTTTCCTACTTTTCTATATTTATATTGTTCCTCCACTTTTATGTATACATAAAGTCTTTTTCAATAAAAAAAAATTATATATAAAACTAGCTGTGCCCGGCCACGCGTTGCTGTGGCGAAGTATGGTGGTATGGAAAATAAAGTATTGAGGAATTGGTGGTAGTTAAGGTAAAAGGTAAAGGTTTCCCCCTGACATTAAGTCCATTATAAATGGGTTATATAGCTGTGTGGAAGGGCCTTGAGTTTACCTTGCCATATAATCCAGTTAAAATCAGATAATCTGTATTTTATAGGCAGTGTGGAAGAGGCCTAAGTGAGGCCTAACTCTGCTGTCCCCTGGGCTGAGTGGGTTGCTAGGAGACCAAGTGGGCAGAGATTAGTCCTCTAACTGGCAGCAATTGGATAAAAACAATTATTCCTTTCCCTCTAATTAGGACTTTACTTTTCTTTTCTTTTTGTTGTATCAACCTAGAGGCGTGGATGATGGGTTGTGCTGTCAAATTTTGAGGTTGGGGGGGCCTGTAGTTTTGTTGTTTTGTTGGTCGCCGTGATGCCATCACTCTTTTATATATATAGGTAATATCTAATAATTTAATAATAATATTATCTAATATAATAATAATAATAATAATAATAATAATAATAATAATAATAATAATAATAATAATAAAATAGGTTGCCAGCGGAAGCTCTGCAAGTGTCTCCTGCTGCCACCCTCTCTCTGCCCCTGGGCCCCTTTTCTTCTTGCAGGCTGATCCCTGGGCGAGTGTGTGCATGTTTGGCTGGGCAAGAAAGCTAGCTGCCAAGGGATGCTGAGATGAAGCTGAATGGAGGATGCTGCTGCGTTTCTGCGCCCACCTCTCCCCTTCCTCCCTTCCCTTCTGAACCGGAGAAAGGCCCAAGGCGCCACCCGCTTCCCCCGGTCCCTCTGGACCCACCTGGCCGGCTCCTCGGTTCCGGAGGGCGGATGGATGGATGGCTGGCTGGATGGACGCAGGTCTGGAAGGAAGGAAGGCAGGCAGGAAAGGCTGGGCGGGAGGGAGGGAGGCGCTGCTGGGAAACTGCCAGGCCCGCCTCGGCCCGAGCAGAGCGGGGCGGGGATTGCACGCAGCACAGTCAAGAGCGCCCCCTGCAGGGCGCGCGAGGGAAGGGAAGAACAGGAAGGGAAGGGAGTCTGAAAATCTATATATATAAAATGATAAAGTTGTTTGTGCAGTGACTATAACAACAAAACTAAACATCCCAGAAATACGAAATTTGGCAACACAATGCAAAAGGCTTGCCTCCAGGTTACAACAACACAACCACACCACAAAACCACAATCCAGACCCACAAAACTCACAACAATGCATTGTGACTATAACAAATACAAAATTTGACAACACAACTCATCCACCTCCCCAATCCCTACATTCACACTTGGCCTCCAAAAAAAACAATTACAATAATAACAATGACAACAACAACAACAACAACAAGAATCAACACCATCACAGGCAAGAAACAGCCAGGCACTGAGGCTGAGAGGCCAGTCAGTGCTACACTGGGCCTCCAAAAAACAATACAGTAGCATCTAACTTATCCAACCTTCATGACCACTACAACAACAATAATAATAAACACCTACACAGGCAAAAAAAAAAAAAGACTATTGTACCACAATAAAAATATAAACCGCACCCAGCAGAATCCGACATTACAACTAACAACAAACCAAAGACAACAGGGATCTCAAGCAATTATCAATCAACACAAAAATTGAAGAAGGTAACAGACTTCAAATACTACTACTAATGTGAGTATAAAGAAGGTGGAGGTCACAGCATAAATACAACCTAATGTAGACTGACCAACACCACCAGACTAAGCCACAGCAATGCGTGGCCGGGCACAGCTAGTACTTACAAAATAGAGTCTCACTTATCCAACATTCACTTATCCAACGTTCTGGATTATCCAACGCAGTTGGCCTTTTAATAGTCAATGCTTTTATAGTCAACGTGTTCAATACATTGTTATTGAATTTGTAAATACAGTAATTACTACATAACATGTAGTACAGTAATAATAATAATAATAATAATAATAAAACTTTATTTATATCCCGCCACCATCTCCCCACGGGGACTCGGGGCGGCTTACATGGGGCAGTGGCCCAAACAACATAAGAACAAAATATAAGCAAACACAATACAATCACAATATAAAAAGATAAAACAATAATACAATATATCAATATAAACAACAATACAAAATAAAAATTTCATTTAAAACACATAGATGGTAAGACCGTAATAAAAACAGGATAAATTATTAAAAACCCACTGGGGCTGATTGATTAATGACTATCTCCGAAGGCCTGCCGAAGCATCCAAGTCTTCAGTTGCTTCCTGAAGGAAGGTAGAGAGGGAGCCAAACTAATCTCCCTTAAAAGTCTCACTTATCCAACACTCGCTTATCCAACATTCTGGATTATCCAACGCATTTTTGTAGTCAATGTTTTCAATACATCGTGATATTTTGGTGCTAAATTCGTAAATACAGTAATTACTACATAGCATTACTGTGTATTGAACTACTTTTTCTGTCAAATTTGTTGTAAAACATGATGTTTTGGTGCTTAATTTGTAAAATCATAACCTAATTTGATGTTTAATAGGCTTCTCCTATTACAAAATAAAGTACAGTAGAGTCTCACTTATCCAACATTCACTTATCCAATGTTCTGAATTATCCAATGCAGTTGGCCTTTTAATAGTCAATGCTTTTATAGTCAACGTTTTCAATACATTGTTACTGAATTCGTAAATACAGTAATTACTACATAACATTGCTGTGTATTGAACTGCTTTTTCTGCCAAATTTGTTGTTAAACATGTTTTGGTGCTTAATTTGTAAAATCATAACCTAATTTGATGTTTAATAGGCTTTTCCTTTATCCCTCCTTATTAACCAACATATTCGCTTATCCAACGTTCTGCCAGCCCGTTTACATTGGATAAGCAAGACTCTACTGTACTTACAAAATACTCAACAAAAGGCTTTCATGGCCGGAATTACAGGGTTGTTTTTCTGGAGTTTTTCCGGTCATGTTCCAGAAGCATTCTCTCCTGACGTTTCGCCCACATCTAAGGCAGGCATCCTCAGAGGTTGAGGGGTCTGCTGGAAACTAGGCCAGTGGGGTTTTATATATCTGTGCTATGCTAATTATGTATTATATGTTCATATAATATACTATTATAATGTAACACAATAGTAATAATAGTAAAATATAATATATAACGATATGTATATATATGATATGGCACAATATATAATGCTATTAGTATAAAGTACTGGTAGTGGGTTGCTGTGCGTTTTCCAGGCTGTCTGGTCAAGTTCCAGAAGCATTCTCTCCTGTCGTTGTGCCCACATTTGTAGCAGGCATCCTCAGAGGTTGTGAGGTCTGTTGAAAACTAGGCAAGTGGCATTCATATACTTGTGGGTGGGAGAAAAAACTCTTGTCTGTTGGACACAAGATATTGCCATTGGCCACCTTGATTAGAATTGAATAGTGTTGCAGCTTCAAAGCCTGGCTGCTTGATTGTTTCCTGTCTGGATTTCCCGTTTTCTGAGTGTTGTTCTTTTTTTACTGTGCTGATTTTAGAGTTTTTGTTCATTTCGTGGCTTCCTCCATTCTATTGAATTGTCTATACACTTGTGGATATAATCATTATTATTATTATTATTAATAATAATTTATTTCTTTTTCTTTTGATTCTCCATTATTATTTTTATTTTGTAAAGAAACATAATACATCAAAAGTGGTGGAACAATATATTGATGGGAAAGTGAGGGAGGTGAAAGGGTTCTGAAAGTAGGTGAAGAGAGAAAAACAGAGGGGGGGGGAGAAAAAAAAAGAAAGGAAGAAAAGAATAGAAAAAAGAAAAAAAAGGAAAGAAAAAAATAATTGAGAAAAAAAATTGGTTGACTTCCCATCTTGACCTCGGAGTTTTCTCTTTCGTTGATTACATATTAGTATTTTCCCTTAGTCTCTTTTCGCTTAAACCGTTTTATATTGTAGATAAGTCTATTGTGAAGTCCATTCTTCTTTTTATCAAGAATTTTATGACGTTTGTCCAGTCTGTTTTATTTTTAGCCTCTCTTATTTTTTGTGTTAGCTTATTTGTATCATGTCCAAGATTCTGATTAACCATTCCTCGGGAGAAGGAAGTTTTTTCTCTTTCCAGACTTTCGCTATTGTTAGTCTGGCCGCTGTGCTTATGTAGAAAAATATTCTGTCCTCATTTTTAAAAAAATTTGAATTTGTAAAACTTAGTAAATACATTTCAGGTTCTAATTTAAATTTGATTCCTATGATTTCCTGTGTTATTTGATGTATTGTCTTCCAAAATTCTTTTAATTTCTCACAGGTCTACCATTGATGATAAAATGTCGCAATTAATAATTTATAATAATTTATTTCTTATATGCCACCTCACATGGAGACAAAGCCCTAAAAACAACAGTTGACATATACATAAAACAGTACAAATTACAACATTAAAATCATAGATTTGGTTTCTCTGTGTAGTCTGACATGGTGGTTGTGAGAGTGGTCCAGCATTTCTGTGTTTACAAAGGCAGCAGCATTGCCCAGACATGCATCGAGGAACACGAAAGGCACTGCAGGCTAAGAAGTCAACCATAGCATTGCATTTGATGAACCAACCTGGACCCAGAATATTATTTGAGAACACAGAGAGGCTGGACCACTCTCACACTCGGTCAGCAGTCCTGGCAGCACAAGGGTTTAACCCAGGGGTCCCCAAACTAAGGCCCGGGGGCCGAGGACATTTACCTGGCCCCCACCCTCAGTTTCATAATATAATATATTGTATATACATATGATATTGATAATAATATTATAATGTAATACAATATAACACTAATAATAATACCATATAATAATATTAATTATATATTCTATATTACATATAATATTACTAATAATATTACAGTATAGTGGTATAGTTCAATATAGTAATATATAATGCTAATATTGTGCTATGCTAATAATATAATATATTGTATATACATATAATTTGTAAGCCACTCTGAGTCCCCTTTGGGGTGAGAAGGGTGTGACATTTATTATAAATAAATAATAAATAAATGCAGTAAATAAATAATAAATACATTTTAGACTTGGGCTTGCCCAAAGTCTGAAATGACTTGAAGGCACACATCAACAACAATCCTAATTAACTTGACTATCTCATTGGCCAGAAGCAGGAGCACACATCCCATTGAAATCCTGATCAATGTATGTTGGTTAAAATTGTTTTTATTTTTAAATATTGTATTGTTCTTTCATTGTTGTTGTTGTTTTTGCACTACAAATAAGACATGTGCAGTGTGCATCGGAATTTGTTTGTATTTTTTTTTTTCAAATGATAATCCGGCCCCTCAACAGTCTGAAGGATTGTGGATTGGCCCTCGGATTAAAAAGTTTGAGGACCCCTGGTTTAACCCATTGTCCCACCGTGGACTCCCCTTAGCAACCCACTGAAAAGCAATGACTTCACTGAACATCTCGCACATGATGTATGGAGGAAGGTGGAGTTAGAGGCGGGACTAGGAGGAGCATGCAGAGAAGGAGGGGCACAGAAATCCTCTTCTTTGTTCTGTGTGGCTTTCTGGCATTGGCAGCAGAACCCACTCCTCCTTTAGGGTCTCAACCGGGAAACAAGGCTGGATATATATTTAAGGGAAGGCCTGGTTGAACAGAAGGAGCAGCAAGGAAGAGGCCTGTGCCCGAGAAGATGATGATGCGCCCATGCACAGGAGAGGAGAAAGGGAAGAGAAAGGAAGGAAGGAAGGAAGGGGAAGGGAAGGGAGGAAGGAAGGAAGGAGAGAAGGAAAGAAGGGAGGAAGGACAGAAGGAAGGACGGACGGACGGAAGGAAGGAAGGAAGAAGAGAGGGAAGGAAGGAAAGAAGGATGAAGAGAGGAAGGAGGGAAGGAGAGAAGGAAGGAAAGAAGGAGAGAAGAAAGAGAAGAATGAGAGAAGGAAGGAAGGAAGAAGGGAGGAAGGAAGGAAGGAGAGAAGGAAGGAGAGAGGGAAGGAAGGACAGACGGAAGGAAAGGATGAAGGAAGGAAGGAGAGAGGGAAGGACGGAAGGAAGGAGAGAAGAGAAGAATGAGAGAAGGAAGGAAGGAAAGGAGGAAGGAAGGGAGGGAGATGGGAGAAATGGATGGGGGAGAAGAAAGGACCAAATAGAAAAAGGGAAAGGAGGGAGGGAGGGGGAGAAAAGAGAAAGAGGGAAACCATCCCAAATTCCAACAGCCCTCACAACCTCTGAGGATGTCTGCCACAGATGTGGCCAAAACATCAGGAGAGAAAGCTTCTGAAACATGGCCAGACAGCCCGAAAATCTCGCAGCAACCCACTCCCACTCTTTCCAGGTCAAAAAAACCCGTCTGACTCGTGAATTTTAACTGGTTTGACCAAATCCTGCTGCCAAGTCTATTAGAAGCAAAAGTTCAGCATCCCTCCAAAACTGCAAGCACTATCTCAACCAAATTTGGATGATTCATTGTCATTACGTTTTCTACCAATTACCAATGCAATAACATAGTGGAAGTAACCAGTGGAAGCCCTGCCGAACAAACCATGTTACACGAGCAGAGAAGCTGTGTCATTGGATTTTGTATGAACACTGTTTGCGATGACTAAGTGAAAGCTCAATAAGTGCAAAATCCAAAGACTCGATTGCCAGGATATGTATTTCCTGTGGATAAGAGGCACCGAAGATTTCAATCCAAATGGTTTAGCAGATTTCCCTGGCTAGCTTACTGTGCATGTAAAAGGTACACTTTGTAAGTAGTGTTTGGAGAAGTTGGAGGTCAAGGTGAACATCAGAAGCTTGGTGCATTGGTGGCTAAAGCATTTGTGTGATAGGAAAATGCATAAAATAAACATTTAAAAATACCACCAGAACAACTTGTGCTTGGCTGTTAGGGATTGTAGGAACTGGAAGACCTGTTCTTTTAACTGATGTAACCGCCACCAAGGCATTGATCTCTTGGGAGAGTTGAGAAAGGACTAAACCCCAAATCTATTGAGTTCTTGTAAACCTTCAGAAAGGTCATGAACGATGGATTCTGAAAAAACTTATCTGGAAGTTAATGAGATTGCCACCAAGTAGCATTTGACTGAAGACCTCCATCCAACAGTGAAAGAAGCACATGGTCTATTTATGCTTGAGCCAGAGATGCCACGAGGTGCCAAAAATGAAAGGAATTTCTTCCACTTGTGCACATAGGAATGCTGAATGGCTGTAATGATAGGCTCAATGGCTTCAAGAAGAGTCTAGAGAAAGTATTTTTAGTTAACTGATCAATCAAAATACAAACAGCATAGTCTCGGGCACACTAAGGCAGTGTCTGGTACACCATTCCACTTCTGAAAACGCCACCAGTAGCTTTTACCAGAGGGAAGATCATTGCTACCTCAAGACACCAAGGAAAAGGCACCAACATTAGTTAAGTCTATTTATTGAAGGCTGACTAAATCTACTAAGTTACACAGATGAGTAGTTATAAATTTTATATGTCGATGAGATGACCGAGTAGATAAAACAAATTTGGAAACACATGCACAGGAAGCAGTTTCACATTTATACTATTAAAAATACAGCATGAAGAACCTGCCACCGGTCATACGCTTTTTAAAGAAACATTCCAAGAGAGGATAGAAATCGCATGTAATAGTGTCCCACATTATCAATGGAGGTTCCTACAAACACAGGTAACAGGTTACCAATAGCTGGTGCTGTACTGCAGCGGAGGAAGAACCATCTATTACATAAAATACTCCAGATTAATGTTCAATTAATATTTTGACTGCAATAGCTGTTTGTCAGATGTTTATATGCTAAAATCAGGATATTCCAAGTTTTGTCTTGTACAGTTATAACCATTTTAGACAACTGTTAACATTTGTGCCGCTTGGGGGAGCTGTTTAATTGCCAAACCCTCTAAACTGCAGATACAAAAAAAGCATTTAGCAGGTGCTATGAATTCCAGTCCAAAAGTAGGTTTCCTATATTTACCACAGCTGAAATTCTAACCTCTTTATTGTAATGTTCAATTTCAAGATGTAGTAACCACACAACTAAATGCCTTCCCAAAACACATTTTTTCCTGTTTATTAACTTGTCAGAAAACTGGTTTTTTAGGGGGGTGCAAGAAGCCAATATTCTCGTTAAATGCACCACATGTATGTAACAATAGTGACAGTTAAGAGACCCTGGACCCTCAAAGTCTATCCTTCCCTCTAAGCTGTATTTGTTATTATACTTGAACATGGCTTGCTGGTTGTGATACTCTATGCTTTAAATGTGACTTCAAAATGAACAGGCAAATGCTTCTGAAGTCAAATCAGGTCACATGTGAACAAGGGAGTCATTTGTTGGAAAGGCAAGCATATAGGAAGGAGGTGGCTCTGAACCGTTTGAACAAAACAGCAGCTGACAACTGCTGAGGTGCAAGACAAAGCTCTTATTGTAGAGTGGGGACAACAGGCAACAATGGCCACTGAACAATATCACTAGCCAACAGATACAAGAATATTGTTTGCAGGCATTTTCATTCTAATATGGCATCACAATACTCTAGGAGCCACAGCTACACTGGCGTTGCATATTTAGCAGCCATGCTAGTCTCAGAAACAGTCACCTGTGATAACAGCACTGTGCAGCTTTATTAAGTTACTTGGATACAGTAATATCTGAAGACTGAGAGATTCTGAAGTGTAACAGATTCAGCATGAACTTTACACTACATATTCCGTTCACAAATATGTCAGAGCTGAATACAAGAACTAGCCATCAATCCAGGAACAAATGCACTGGAATAGAAGAAATGCAACAAGAGAGCTACACTGGAAAGACAACATTTTAGAAAAAGAGTGAACATGAAAGGGCTCCCCTCTAATTCCCCAAAGCAAGTGTACAGTCGGATCTAACTATACAGCTCTACATCAGCTTTCTAGAAACTTAACAAAAAAGAAACAACACTGGCCAATACAGTCTTTGGATATTTAGACAAAGGGGAGAAAGTCAGCTTTCAGGATGAAGTCAGTCGCTTTCGTTGTCGCCAGAATCTTTGCCTCCTTCCTTGTTCTTCCGTACTTCTTCAAGATGCTTCTCCTAGTAAAGCAGAGTTAAGACAGTAAATAACGTTTCGGGCTTTGAGAGAAATGGATACAAGATTTGTATTCTGTAATTTAGACACTGAGGCATGTTTTGTTTTATCCCAAACGGGTAGCATTAAGCTTTGTGTCCAGCAATCACCCCTACATGCTTTTAGAAACCGACTCCAAATGCGAGTTTTGCTTCTAAGAAGGCAAAACTGTTTAAAGAACACAGAGTCTCTAACACTAAAAGTCTAGTTTATAGCAGGAACTGCTAAACCATGGAGAGGAACGTCTCAATCTACTAGGATGGACATGTGTATCCAACTGTTTTTACTACCAGTAGAAAAAGGGCGGCATGACACCAGCTCTAGCCCATTCCTCCTTCCTGTTGCAACACCTAAAAGGTTTCTCTGGGAGTTTATGGGAGCTAACCCCCCCCCCCCCCCCCCCCCCAAAATCAAGAGGCTGCAGGAGGTATCAATTTCCACAAAGCTCCTGCTGTCTTCCTCCAGCAGGAAACGGCCAACATATCCTGCATGACCCTTAGGGAGATTTGCTAAAATTTCTTGATTTGGGGGGGGGGGGGGTGTCAGTTTCCTGCTCACTGCATTTTATTCAAGTGCCATCTCAAACTCAGCTTGTCACTGCAGTCCTCTCATTACAGATCCACATGTGCCAAATGTAACAGGCCATGTATTTATCCCTTTGATGTAGTATTCAGGCAAAAGGTTTATCTCATGTAAAGGTGTTGGGCATTCTTTAGCGACACCAAAATTCTAGGATTTCAAACCAAACTTTATGGGGATATTTTGTTAGCTGTGAAGAAATTCGAATGCCACTTACTTTCTCTCTCAAGCGCTCCATCTTAGCAGCCAGTTGTGCTTCTCTGTTCTCTTTGTTAGCTTCCATTTTGTGAGTCAACTTTTCCTCTGCCATTTTGCTGAAGTTGTTATTTTCTTCAATTGCTTTCTGCAGCACCTCCTTCTCATGCTCTCTCTTCTCAGCTAGTTGCTTCAACACCTCAGCTTCATGGGACTGGAAAACAGGGCGAATTCCATGTTTAGTTCAGAGCTGTTTGTAAGTACTTTAAGTGTTGGCTGCACGTATGTTTTCCTGACACCAGTCTACTAGTTAGTTCCAAAAAGGACAGGAAGTGTGATCAGGCAAATCCTCAACACTCCCATTCTCTTTTGCCATACTTTCCTATTGATATGAGTACATGAAGATTTTGGGCACTTCAGTAAGATTCAAGCCATTATTAACCTGCACGTATTGATAAGCAGGATGTGTCAGTTACAGTTCGAAGCTTTTATTTTTGTATATCCTGCTCTTTTAAATGGCTCCACTTTAAAACAGACATTCCTGCAAATTGTAGTGATCTAAACTATACTCAGGAGTATAAAGAATGTTTATTTACCTTACGCCTTTCTTCTGCTGCTTCTAGCTTCCTTTGGATTTCTTCCAGCGAGAGATCTTTTTTCTTTGGAGGGGAAAGAGGAAACTCTGGAACAGCATCTTTTGAAGGTGGGCCAAGTATCAACTCAAATGCCTGCCCAGAAGCACGTTTTTCTAGTTCCTTCACCTGTATGTCTACAAGAAAGATTCCCGTTAATCATCAGCACTCTTTAGTGTAACTGGGTTGACAAATTGTGCTACGTAAGACCCCGAAAGAGGAAAGAAACAGTTCCAAATCTACATCAGTAATACGGATGTAAGCCACGGATATAAACACCCATTTGACAGTAAGTATCTGTCAATCTCTATTGATTTAGCTATCAGAAAACAGGCTACTATTATTCAAGTCTACAAGCTTCTTGGCCCATCTATTACATATAATTACTACCATACAATTCAGAAGCTGATCAATGTAACATAATCCTAAAGGGCTCACTCAGTGGATCCTTGGTATTCATTTCCCCACAATGGATACTGAAATCCATGGATGCTCTTGTCTTATTATAGACTACAGTATAGTAAGATGATTTCCTTTATATAAAATAACAAAATCATTTTTATTTTCCAGCCATGGAAGACTAAAACCATGGATAAAGAATCCGTAGATACAGAGGGTTGACTGCCATCTTAAGGAATAACTCACAAATGAACCTCACTGACATACTCTTGCTGACTCATGAAAAAACAGCACATATGTTAGACAGTGATTGACCCATAGACTGATCACAATACTTACCAGACGAAGCCATGGCTAAGTCGGATTTCAGAAGAATGTGCTGCAGCTACTCCAGCAACTGAACCCTAGGAAAACAGAAACACTATATATCACTGCGCTATATTTTGATGAGAATTAGAAAATGCTTTTAAGAGTACACAGATCCTGACTTCAGTTTTCCTCTAACTGCCCTAATCCTTTGTTTTTTCAGGGTTAAAGCAGCACATGAAGCAATAGCTATTGCAGGATGGGAGCATTTACCTTATGTAAATCTATGATACTCAAGAGCAGATATACCAGGACTTCGGGACATTAATCCTCATGTTTTATTACCCATTTAGACTATAAACCCATGTCGCTGTGATGACACAAAATGGCATTTTGTTTTGTACTGGATTCAAGCTAAGCATATCTTTTCAAACAGCTTCCTCTTTGTCCGCTACACATATTTCTCAAGCAGAAAACAAATACTGGCAATGTATGAGTAGTTGCTAATAAAAAACCTTTTTTTTGTTCCAAGTAGATGATAAATAGAGCTGGAAAAAGCCCAAGCAGAGGTTGCTTGGGCACCTAACCATCAAACAATGGATTATTGGGGGTTTTATCCTTTTCCCCTGCTCAATAGGAGCAGCATGTACTAAAAATAAGATGCTGGTGCTCAAACACTGGGAGTATATTCCCAGCCATGAATGCTTAAGCCACTGGGCAGATGTTCTCCATCTGTCCCTTCCTTGTTGTTGATTAAGAAGGAACAGAGCATGTGCATATGCTATTTGATTCCTTAAAGCCCTCCCTCGGAACAGAAGATCAGCCACTTCATTTCATCAACCTGATCAGAGGCGGGCAAAGCCATTGTTCTTGCTGCCTTTGTGCCTGGGAGGAGGCTTAAGGCACAAAAGGATGCCCTGGAAGGACAGCCGTTTACGGTTAATGCATTATATAATGGCTGGAGGACGTAAATGGGACTAAGTATTAACTGGACTTTTGCTTTTAACCAGACAAGTGGCTGGGATGTTTTAACTGGTTTATATAACATCTCCACTGTTTTATTTTTATATTATTTTGTGTTGCTTCTTTTGTTAATTTATGTTAATTTTGTTGTTTATCTTAATTATTGCTTATGGTTGGCACCATTATGATGCTGCAACCCTCAGGGAGATGAGGTGGGATACAAATAGTTTTTTTATTATTACTATATTATTTTACCTGGGCATTGAAAAAAGGCAAGGCACCTTCAGAACAAACAAAAAAACACATCTAACAGGCTTTGGATTTGCTTTGTTAAGGCAGAACATAGAATTAAAAGCATTAATACTATATATTACATGTAATATTACTAATAATATTGCAGTACAGGGATTTGGAGGGTTGGTTATTTCTGTCTTTGTTCAGCTTGTCACGGCACTGAATGTTTTCCCAATATCTGTTGTAAACCACAGAGTCCCCTTGGGGAGATAGGGTGGGGTAGAAATAAAGTGTTATTATTATTACTAATATTAAATATTACTACTTATAATAATATATTATATACTGTTCTATTGTTGCATATGTGCAGTTGTCATGTTTTTGATCGTGAGATGCTTTGAGGCCCCTCCCACACAGCTGAATAAAATCCCACATTTTCTGCTTTGAACACAGCCCTATGGTGAGATAAAGCAGGATATATTTATTTATTACTAACTACCTTTATATCCCATCCTTCTCACCCCGAAGGGGACTCAGTGCGGCTTACAAATTTTAAGTGTATAAAATATATTTTATTATTAGCATGGCACAATATTAGGATTACATGTATTATACCACTATACTGTAATCTAAGTAGTAATATTCCATGTAATATATATATTAAATTGTAGCATTATCAGTATTTATATATATATAAAAATAAGGAAAATATTTAAAATATATTTACTATTGAAAAAATATATTTAATATAATATGTTGTTTCATTATACAGTAGTCTCACTTATCCAACATAAACAGGCCGGCAGAACGTTGGATAAACGAGTATGTTGGATAATAAGGAGAGATTAAGAAAAAGCCTATTAAACCTCAAAATAGGTTATGATTTTACAAAGTAAACACCAAAACATCATGTTGTACAACAAATTTGACAGAAAAAGTAGTTCAATACGTAGTAATGTTATGCTGTAATTACTGTATTTACCAAAATATCACAATGTATTGAAAACATTTATAAAAATGGTTTGGATAATTCAGAGGCTTGGATAAGTGACTCTACTGTATATGTATGTGTGTGTGTGTGTGTATATATATATTACTGTATTGTATCATTATTAGTATTACTATTTATTATATTTAATATAATATAATTATAGTTTCATTATATATAAATATCTATATATTTAATTTTGAAAAATATATAAATAAGGAAAAACGTATTTATATTTAAAAATATTATATATTTTTATTATAATGCATTTATGTTTTCCATATATATATATATATATATAAAATATAATAAATATAAGAATATATATATATAAATATAAGAATATATATATAAATATTATATATATATTCTTATATTATATATATATATTCTTATATTATATATATATATTCTTCTTATATTATATAAAAATATTATATAATATATATGGAAAAGAAATACATTACAATAAAATAAAGGCAAGCCACAAGACAAAGGAACAGAGCTTTCAGATGGGAGGACAAACAAAACCATTGCAGTGGGTGGGTGGGTGGGTGTTAAGCAAAAAGAGAGGCGAAGACCCCCCCCCCCCCCAAGAGAAAAACAACGCCCAGGATTTATATTAGGGAAGCTCAACCCCGCCCCCCCCCCCCCTTTTCATATGAAAAGAAGAGCGACAGCTCTCCCCTCCTCCCTTTTTTTTATTAAGAGGCGGGGCCTTGGCAGGATAAACCACGCCCTCTTTCTCTCAATCTCCAAACACTTAAGCCACGCAGCCAATCAGACACGCAGGAGGGCTTAGGAAAAAAATAAATGACAGCGAAACCTCCGAAGCCCCGCCCACCGCACGCGCCGCTTTAGAATTCAAACGGCTGGAGAGAGAGAGAAAAAAAAAAGCGCGCGCGCGCGCGAAAAGCAGCCTCGCCCTCAAAAGGAGGGAGGGAGGGGGAGCGCGCGCTCCGCCACTAACGGTCACATCCGGGCACCTGCTGCTGCTGCTGCGCTGCTGCTGTTGTCGCGTGCCCCCCTTCCGAAAGAGGGGAGGGGGAGTGAAGGGGTTAGTTAGGAAAAAGGAAACCAACCAACCCTTCGGGCTCCGTTCGGCTTTTTCCGGAATGGTTCGGAAACGAGAAAGAAAAGAGATGCTGAGGAGAGCGTCGAGGCTCGTCCATTGTTCGAAGGGAACAAAGGAAAGGGCGGGAAAGGGAACAATAGCCTTTCTGAGGAAAATGGAAAGGCTTCCCATAGGTTTCCCAAGGGGGCCCGCTGCTCGTCTCTCCTCTCCCCGCCGGACGGACCCACCTGCTCGGCTCGAGCTCCTCCTCGTCCGCCTTCCTCTCACCTCCGCGCCTCGGCACAGACTGCGCTCCCAACCGCCCTGCCCGCGCCACAAAAGCGCCAAACAAAGAGCACGTGACCCGGAGCCACGCCCCGCGATTGGCTGAAAAGGGGCGGCACGTGCCGGGCGGGGCAGGAGAAGAAAAAGCAGGAGAGAAAGACGGCCAAGATGAGGAGTGGGCGTGGCCTTTCCTCTGGCCTTATGGGTAATGTAGTCCATGGCGGGTCTGGTGTGGGCGTGGAAGGGGGACAATACCTACCCTCGGAAGCCTCTCAGGTACAGTAGAGTCTCACTTATCCAACATAAACGGGCCGGCAGAACGTTGGATAAGCGAATATGTTGGATAATAAGGAGGGATTAAGGAAAAGCCTATTAAACATCAAATTAGGTTATGATGTAAAGCTGCAAAACATCATGTTATACAACAAATTTGACAGAAAAAGTAGTTCAGTACACAGTAATGCTATGCAGTAATTTACGAATATACTGTATTTACGAATTTAGCACCCAAATATCATGATGTATTGAAAACATCGGCTACAAAAATGCGTTGGATAATCCAGAACGTTGGATAAGCGAGAGTCTACTTTACAATACATTTGACAAAAAAGTAGTTCAATACATGGTAATGCTATGTAGTAATTACTGTATTTACGAATTTAGCACCAAAATATTGTGATGTATTGAAAACATTGTCTACAAAAATGCGTTAGATAATCCAGAAACTTGGATAAGCGAGGCTTGGATAAGTGAGACTCTACTGTATATTGTACTATACCACTATGCCATAATATTATTAGTAAAATTACAGTTATAATATATAATTATAATATATAATTAATATTATTATACTATAAAATATTGTTATATTGTAGTATTATTATTAGCCGCCCTGAGTCCCCTATTGGGTGAGAAGGGCGGGTAGAAATACTGTAATAAATAAATATTGTATTACATTATAATATTATTATCAATATTATATGTATACACAATATATTATATTATTACCATAGCACAATACAGTAGAGTCTCACTAATCCAAACCTAGCTTATCCAAGCCTCTGGATAATCCAAGCCATTTTTGTAGTCAATGTTTCCAAAATATCGTGATATTTTGGTCCTAAATTCGTAAATACAGTAATTACAACATAACATTACTGCATATTGAACTACTTTTTCTGTCAAATTTGTTGCATAACATGAAGTTTTGGTGCTTAATTTGTAAAATCATAACCTAATTTGATGTTTAATAGGCTTTTCCTTGATCAGTCTTTATAATTCAAGATATTCGCTTATCCAAGCTTCTGCCGGCCCATTTAACTTGGATAAGTGAGACTCTACTGTATTAGTAAATGAAAGAACAATACAATATTTAAAAATAAAAACAATTTTAACCAACATACTGTAAACCTATCAGGATTTCAATGGGAAGTATGGGCCTGCTTCCGGCCAATGAGATAGTCAAGTTAAGTAGGATTGTTGTTGTTGTTGTTGCTATTGTTGTTGTTGTTGTGTGCCTTCAAGTCATTTCAGACTTTGGGCGAGCCTAAGTCTAAAACTGAGGGCGGGGCCCGGGCAAATGACTTTGGAGGGACGCATCAGGTCCCCGAGCCTTAGTTTGGGGTCCCCTGATCTAGACACTATACTCCTATTGATGCAGGCCAAAATCCCATTGTTTTTTTGTGCCGCCGCATCACATTGTTGGCTCATGTTCTGCTTCCTCCCCATGAGCTCTATTGTCGAAGGCTTTCAAGGCCAGAATCACAGGGTTGTTGTGAGTTTTCCGTGCTGTCTGGCCATGTTCCAGAAGCATTCTCTCCTGACGTTTTGCCCACATCTGTGGCGGGCCCCTTCCTTCCAGTGTTTGTAGTATGCTCCTTGTTGTAAGTCCTTGATTTGTTTCTGTTGCGCTGTGCTACCTTTATACAGTAGAGTCTCACTTATCCAACATAAACAGGCCGGCAGAATGTTGGATAAGCGAATATGTTGGATAATAAGGAGGCATTAAGGAAAAGCCTATTAAACATCAAATTAGGTTATGATTTTACAAATGAAGCACCAAAACATCATGTTAGACAACAAATTTGGCAGAAAAAGTAGTTCAATATGCAGTAATGTTATGTAGTAATTACTGTATTTATGAATTTAGCACCAAAATATCACGATATATTGAAAACATTGACTCCAAAAATGCGTTGGATAATCCAGAACGTTGGATAAGCGAGTGTTGGATAAGTGAGACTCTACTGTATTTCGAACTTGGACCTTGAAAACAGCCCAGTGAGTAAGTGCTTTAAGTAAAATACTTTTTGGAGACACACTGGGTGTTGTTGTTCACCCTCTTTCTCTCTCAATCCATCTCCTTCCTTCTCGAATGTCACCTATCTTTCCTCCTATCTCTCAATCTGCATACCTAAATCATTTGTTTTTGCACGGCTAATGGATTGCTTTTGTGCTCTTTTCATTTAAATTACGGCAGAAATCGATATACGTACACGCCAAGGACAGATGACCTTCTAGGAGCGGCATTAAAAATGGGCCCACCAGAAAGCGGAGTCCTCGTTTTTTTGCCTTTTCCGCGTCATCCGCAGGAAAAGGATCCCGATATCTGATATATAAAAAAGCAAAGATTTTGACACACGCAGTCCTCTATTAGAGGAGGTTAATATTGTGACAAGCAACAATAGAAGCTTCAAAACACACATTACTTTAAAACTGGGTTTTGGTGGATTTTTTTCCCCTTCCCAATTGGGTGTCTGTTTCCATGGAAACAACATCCAGCAGCCAAACACTGTAAGGTCTTTTTTCCATCTTCTCTCAGACTGAATAATCCGTAGTAGCCATCCTTCGAGCAGCTGTTTACAACCAAATGGACCGACGTGGTTCAGCAGTCGCCCGATCCCTTTGTGATACCTTCTGTGCAGGGAATCATCCAAATTATTTTTGGAGAAATCTCTGCTATGTTGCCATGCTGGTGGTTTCCATCCTCCCCAGCTCAGACGTACACTGATGTTTGTTGCTCAAAATTATCTCCTATGTGGACAACATATAAATATTGCTCAAATGGCAGTTTTCTTCATCCCTTGCTGTTGTTTTTGTTTGCTGGGGTTGCTGGAAAGCTGCAAGTTGCCCAGTCTGATGCCAACATTTTGCAAACATCTGGAATATAGGAGCTTTCTGTTTTGTTGGCCAGATTATTGGAGTGAAGCACCCGTCCATAAAGCTCCCTTTTTGAATGTCGGGTATGGGAAACTCTCCTTGCTGGATTTTCTTCTTCAATTGTCAAAATAACATCGAGTATCATTTTTTTTATTTTTACGTTAGGCAGCAGAACATCTTAAATGGCCCTGTTTTCATTGCATGGCCAATAGGTAGATTGAAGCAAATGTGTTTTGTTTTTTGATAATGCATTTCCAAAACAGTAGATCAAAGTTTATTGTTCATCACCATCAGAAACCCAGTTTGCATCTCAAACCAGGGTGGCCAAACTGGAAGGAAGAAATGCTCATCTGCTCCATTTTACAGTATAAAAGTGAATTATGAATTACTGTATATACTCGAATATAAGTCTAGTTTTTCAGCCTTTTTATAGGGCTGAAAAAGCTCCCCTAGGCTTATAATCGAGTGAGGGTCCTGGCCGGCTTCTATTCAGGTCGGCTTATACTTGAGTATATAGGTATTCAGAGTTGGACAGTCTTATCTTATTAAAGTCTTATTATTATCTTAAATTACAGTTTTATATAAATATTCCAAAACATTTAACCTACTGATGCCTCAAATAATGCAATTTTAGTAATATCTATTTTTATTTTTGAAATTGACCTGTAGCTGCTGCATTTCCCACTCTCGTCTTATACTCAAGTCAATAAGTTTTCCCAGTTTTTGTGGTTAAAATTAGGTGCCTGGGCTTATATTCAGGCCAGCTTATATCAAGTATATATGGTAATTTGATGGTATGGGTATTGGAGCCCCCGGTGGCACAGCGGATTAAACCATTGAGCTGTTGAACTTGCTGACCGAAAAGTAGGCGGTTCGAATCTGGGGAGTGGAGTAAGCTCCCGCTGTTAGCCCCAGCTTCTGCCAACCTAGCAACTCGAAAACATGCAAATGTGAGTAGATCAATAGGTACTGCTCCGGCGGGAAGGTAAAGGCGCTCCATGCAGTTATGCTGAGCACATGAGTGGTGTGCAAAGGAGATAAATGAACACGTCAATAAAAGGCAAATTCATTTCTGTGATCAATAGCAAGCTATATAATTATGCTGCTCCTAGAGAAGTAACGCAATTCTGGCACAGATGGATGTTTCTTTTGGATAAGGGAAAAAATAACCAGAGCTAACTAATGCACGAGCAAAGCCACAATGTGCATGTGCGTGAACGTGTGTGAAGGGAGAGAGAAAATGTGTGAAGCAGCATATTACAAGCTGTTGTTGCTTCAGCATACAAGCTGAATTCTTAGGTGCATTCCTTATAGACCGCACCTAAGTGGTAAGGGTCTTTCTGGTCCTGCACAAATCCAGGCTGTATGTGTGGGTGGTCCACATGACAGAATGCTCTCCTGTGTAACAAAATATATATATATATGTGTGTGTGTGTGTGTGTGTGTGTGTGTGTATAAAAATTGGCTTACCATTTATATGTCATACATACACAGACAAGAGGAAAGACATTGCCAAGAAAGAGAGACAAGGCAAATAATAAGACATAGAAGCCCAAATCCTGTTAGTGATAGATATGGATAAATATGGTTTTTCGATGAAGCACGAAATGCTAAATCAGGTGTGGACAAACTTTGGCCCTCCAGGTGTTTTGGACTCCAAATCCCACAATTCCTAACAGCCTACCTGTTAGCTCAGACCCAGTTAAGAAATGTAGTTATTATTTTTGTAAATAAACCTTTTGCCGTTTTAAAGATTGAACTCTGGATCTTTGCCTCCTGAGCTCTAAATTATTTACAGCCACATGACACTTCACGCTCTGCTTGTTGTGAGCTGAATGCTCAACTATAAGCATTCAGCTCACTGTTGGCATATTTTGGATGCTCTGCTGTATATTTGGATAGTTTTCCCTGACAGAAAATCCTAACAGTCCAGGGGGAAATTGCCATTGTCTGGGGCCCCTTCTACGCTGCCATATAGTCCAGGTTATCGAATCAGATAATCCACATTATGTGCTTTAAACTCTAAATTCTTTACAGCCACGAGGCACTTCACGCTCTGCTTGCAGTGAGCTGAATGCTCAACTATAAGCATTCAGATCACTGTTGGCATATTTTGGATGCTCTGCTGTATATTTGGATAGTTTTCCCTGACAGAAAATCCTAACAAACCAGGGGGAAGTTGCCACTGTCTGAGGCCCCTTCTACACTGTCATATAGTCCAGATTATCGAATCAGATAATCCACATTATGTGCTTTGAACCAGATTATGTGAGTCTAGACTCATATATGATCCAGATAATCTGGATTTTATATAGCAACTAGCTGTGCCCAGCCACGCGTTGCTGTGGCTTGTCTGGTGGTGTTGGTGAGAACTTGTTGAGGTAGTGGTGGCATTGAATGTCTGTTGTATGGTTGTCTTTATGTTTAATATGCACACTGAAGTGGATTATATGGCAGTGTGGAGTCAAGATAATCCAGTTCAAAGCAGATAATATAAGATTCTAAATGGGTTATATAGCTGTGTGGAAAGGCCTTGAGTCTACACTGCCATATAATCCAGTTAAAATCTGATAATCTGTGGAAGAGGCCTAAGTGAGGCCTAATTGTGCCTGTCCCCTGGGCTGAGTAGGTTGCTAGGAGACCAAGTGGGTGGAGCTTAGCCTTCAAACTGGCAGTAATTGGATAAAAACTATTTTTCCTCTCCCTGTAATTAGGACTTTATTTTTCTTTTCTTTTTGTTGTATCAACCTAGAGCCGTGAATGATGGGTTGTGTTGTCAAATTTTGAGGTTGAAGGGGCCTGTAGTTTTGTTGTTTTGTCCGCTGCCCTGATGCCATCACTCTTTTATATATATAGAAGATGTAGAAGTGGCCTTAACCAAATCACTCAATGGGTTTCCATTTCCAAAGAAGGATTCCAACCCTGATCTCCAATCCTCGATTCAGTGCTTACGAGACCCCATCACACTGCCTCTCATCTCGGATTTGCTTCGTCTCCGCAATGCCTGGAAGAAGCCGCACAGCTTTTAGGGCAGCTGTTCTGGGACACGGCGGAAAGTCCCCGAAGAAGCAGGCTTATATAATCACAGTTCCTTCCCAAAGTCGGAGAACGTAGAGGACCACACCTCACATCTCTGCAGCATATTGTGCGCTTATATAACCCACTATATTTTGGAAACAGTTCTATCCAGGTTGTGTCTTTTGTGGGGTGCAAGGAGGCGGACTTCGCCTGCTGCCTTTTCCAGGTCACCCGCAGCTTGTGCCAGTGTCATTTCCACCGCGTTTCATGACTTCTTTAGACCGAGCATCGAAAACAACCGTTCCGAATCCCAAAATAGCCCACCTGCTCCTGGTGCATCAGGCTGTTGCTCTCTACCAACCAAACAGCTGCCATTGGGGTGGGGTTGGGGGGTGTTGTTCCCTCCAGAACGTCATCATCGCTGACATGAAATGCACTAATTAGATCTCCAAAGTGTCAGAAAGAGCTCCCTCACCTTGGATCTAGAACGGAAGCCTAGTGATTTCTTGACAGCTCAGAGCATAGCGGTGCCATGCAGGAGAGCCATGAAATATTAAACAGAAGAAAAAAAGACATGCTCCGACGAGGCGTTTTGCTTTGACTCTTTGAAACTGAACCAGAATAGACCAAAGAGGTCGGGCGGAAACACTAATTATTCCCCAGTCTCTAATTAATATTTGGGATGCGCAAAAGTTGAGATGTAACAGGCTAAGCGAAACCCTTTGGCTTATTAATATCTCATGGCCGTGAGATGGGTAAGCGTGTATTGACGACAGAAGCCCAGAGATTTCATTGGAAGACGTCCGCGCATGGGATCGTTTTGCAGTATTGATCGGAGGTCATGGGAATCCGCTACTGAACCTATTGCTTTGATTCAGAAGAAAAATTTATATGGGTTATGATTAGCAAAATACACACGTGGTGGTGGGTTCCATCTTGCAGATATTTCGTTGCATCAAACCCACCGGTTGTCCTGATTTAACAGTCCGAATTATGTATTGTGGAAGACTTTCACGGCCAGAATCATTAGGTTGCTGTGTTTTCCAGGCTGTATGGCCATCACCTGTAACTGTTTTGGCTATGATACTTCACCTTGTTGATGGGAAGATTCCCACCGGAGTGGAAATCATCTATCAGACAGATGGGAAGCTATTTAACCTCACCACAACATCTATTATAGAACTCCAATATGCCGATGACAACGTAGTTTGTGCGCACTCAGAAAAAGACCTACAAGCCACTCTAAACACTTTTGCAGAAGCATACGAGAAGTTCGGCCTCTCAATGAACATCGAGAAAACCAAAGTGCTTTTCCAACAGGCACCAGCTAATCCCTCTTCAATGCCAGTAATATAGATCAATGGTGTAACTTGGCAGCCACCTCCCCACAGAAGTCAACATCAACACTGAAATACAACACCGCTTGAGCTCTGCAAGTGCAGCATTTCTCTGAATGAAGCAGAGAGTGTTTGAGGATTGGGACATCCGTAGGGAGACCAAGAGGCTTGTTTATAAAGCTACTGTCCTCCCAACCCTGCTATACATTGACCATTTCCACTTCCTTGGTAGCTACCTCTCCACAAAAGTAAACATTGACACTGAAATACAACACCGCCTGAGCTCTGCGAGTGCAGCATTTCTCTGAATGAGGCAGAGTGTTTGAGGATCGGGACATCTGTAGGGACACCAAGGGGCTTGTTTATAAAGCTACTGTCCTCCCAACCCTGCTATATGTTGACCATTTCCGCTTCCTTGGCAGCCACCTCTCCACAAAAGTCAACATTGACACTGAAATAAAACACCTCCTGAGCTCTGCAAGTGCAGCATTTCTCCGAATGAAGCAGAGAGTGTTTGAGGATCAGGACATCCGTAGCGAAACCAAGGTGTTCATTTGTAAAGCTATTGTCCTGTTATATGCCTGCAAAACGTGGACGGTCTACAGACGTCACACTCAACTCCTGGAGCGTTTCCACCAGTGTTACCTCCGAAAAATCCTGCAAATCTCTTGAGAAGACAGGCAGACCAATGTCAATGTGATGGAAGAAGCAAAGACCACCAGTATTGAAGTAATGCTCCTACGCCATCAACTCCGCTGGACTGAAGGCCACGTTGTCCGAATGCTCAAAGATCACCGTCTCCCAAAGCAGTTACTACACTCCCAATTCAAGAACAGAAAATGGAAAGTTGGTGGACAGGAAAAGAGATTTAAAGATGGGCTCAAAGCTAACCTTAAAAACTGGCATGGACACTGAGAACTGGGAAGCCTTGGCCCTTGAGTGCTCCAACTAGAGGTCAGCTGTGACTAGCAGTGCTGTGGAATTGGAAGAGGCACAAATGGAGGGCGAAAGGGAGAAACGTGCCAAGAGGAAGGCGCATTAAGCCAATGCTGGCCGTATGGAAACCGATGTCTTCAATGCGGGAGAACATGCAGGTCAAGAATAGGTCTCTTCAGCCACCTATGGACAGTCGGACACCCCCCCCCCCCCCCCAAAAAAAACACCACACTTGGAGGACCATCATCCTCGAACTACGAGGGATCGCCTAAGTAAGTCTTGGCTGCAGAATGGGAGGTGACCCAGAATATGACAAAGCGCCACTGCGTCCCAGGAGGGCCGATTTGCATGGCTAATGCGCTCCCGTCCTTCGCCAGAGCCGTCTCGTCATCTGCCGCTCCTGCCGCAAAGACGTCTCCAAGGCCCCAAAGAGAGATGATGTGATCAAAACTGGCTCAGACCAAAAATAGCTGTTCTGCATGTCACTCTTGTGCACCAGCGCCCAACCGACGTACACACTCCGCGCTCCCACACATTCACACACAGCCCGCGGTTGCTTGCATGCATGCCGACTCGGTTTACTGTAATTTCTCAGAGACACGGAGATTAAAAAATGGTTGGCGAAGGATGCTCGGGTCTGTGTTTTGCAAATGACAGGTGGCGGGGTCAATGTTGCGGAAAGATTATACGGCGACAGACAGCCACATGAGAGGCACACCATTCCCAAACCATGCTTCGGCTTAGAAGTAGGCGGTTCGTCCATAATTAAAAATCCCATCTAGGCTTTTTCATATAAGCAAATGCAGCCTGAGTTTGCTATTCACGACGACACTGTATTTATTGTCCATGTAGCTTGCATGGAACCACAACGGCGCAAGCCATGGCGACACATCCCTTCAGTTTAAGCCTTTCGAGGAGGAGAAAAGATGCAGAGAGCAAGATGGAGATGAGAGCAGAGTGTTTAAAAAATGCTAGCTTTTCCCGGCCACGTGTTGCTGTGGCTTATGGGGATCATTTCTTGGCCAGGTTTCTACCTCGCAGAATCCTTGGTTGGCCAGTTTAAATAGCAATGAATAGTCTCGATGTGGCATGTATGAATGCTGCAGTTAGGCACATTGATTAGCATTTAATGGCCTTGCAGTTTCAAAGACTGGCTGCTTCCCGCCTGGGGGAATCCTTTGTTGGGAAGTGTTAGCTGGCTCTGATTGTTTCCTTTCTGGAATTTCCCAATTTCCCTGCTTTCAGAGTGTTGCTCTTTATTGACTGTCCTGGTTTTAAGAGATTATATTGTTCTGTTCACAGTAATTATTTCATATCATATTTATAATCTTATATTATCTGCTTAGGAGTGGATTCTATGAGGCCCCTTCTTACACAGCTGTATAAAATCCACACTGAATTGGATTATAGGGCAGTGTGGACTCAAGATAATCCAGTTCAAAGCAGATAATATAAGATTATAAATGGATAATATAGCTGTGTCGAAGGATCTTGAGTCTACACTGCCATATAATCCAGTTCAAATCAGATAATCTGTATTTTATAGGCAGTGTGGATGAGGTCTATGTGCACTCTGCCTGTGCCCTGGGCGCCATTTTGGCTGAGGGAGTTGCTAGGATACGAAGGGGGCGGGGCCTAAAGGCAGCAGTGCCTACCTTTCTAACTGGCAATTAGTGGGAGAAAGGCTCTTCCTCATCCTCTGTCATTTGGACTATTTTTCTAGGTTTTTTATTGAAAGACATATTTTGGATGACTATGTCTTTTGTGGCCAAATTTGATGTGATTTGGTCAGTGGTTTTGTTGTTTACTCCATAGTAAAACGAACATTACATTTTTATATATATAGATTACAGAGTTCAGTATAATACTGGTGGGACTTGGCTCCAAATGTCCACACCCTGCATCTCTACTAAAGCAGAGCAGACATCAGAGGCATGCCATGGAACATTGGCTAAGGATGCTCCTGACACATTTCTGAACACAAATGAGTATTGTGTCTCTACTTGGGAGCAAGCGCTATTGACGTCAGCGAAGAGGGTTGCACGGGATTGCAGTTGCGGCACATTAAGACATTCATGCGTCGGGGCTGTCAGCTTTCGCTCGGGAACCAAAGCCTGACTCCGTCGTCGTTAATGCCTTTGAAGTCGGCGAGAGGAGGGGGCTGATGCTGCTCCGGAAAGATAAGGCAGCGCTTTTAAGAAATGAATCCCTTTCTCAGCCAATTCAGATGTGAAATACGGCCGTGAGGCGAATTCCAAGGGGGTCCTCTCCTCATTGTGCATGGATCTATCTATCTATACACTTAATAAAAGTGTAAAATCTGTATGTGTGTATGTGGCACGGATGTCTGCTCACACAGACGACCACTGGCCTCCACAAACAGGCTCTAGTTCCCAGTGCTGAGGAGCCACCAAGTCAGTCTCCCAGGACATTGCAGGTTACAGAGAGCATGTCCCAGTGTTCCTTTCTCTCTCCATTTGCATGACCCCGCCCACTGCCTCTCCCTTAACCCTTTCCCAGTGCTGAGGAGCCACCAAGTCACAGTCTCCCAGGACATTGCAGGTTACAGCGAGCAACTCCCAGTGTTCCTTTCTCTCTCCATTTGCATGATCCTGCCCACTGCCTCTCCCTTAACCCTTTCCCAGTGCTGAGGAGCCACCATGTCATTCCCTCCCAGCACATTGTAGGTTACAGAGAGCAACTCCCAGTGTTCCTTTCTCTCCCCATTTGCATGACCCCACCCACTGCCTCTCCCTTAACCCTTTCCCAGTGCTGAGGAGCCACCAAGTCATTCCCTCCCAGCACATTGCAGGTTACAGAGAGCAACTCCCAGTGTTCCTTTCTCTCTCCATTTGCATGATCCTGCCCACTGCCTCTCCCTTAACCCTTTCCCAGTGCTGAGGAGCCACCATGTCATTCCCTCCCAGCACATTGCAGGTTACAGAGAGCAACTCCCAGTGTTCCTTTTTCTCCCCATTTGCATGACCCCGCCCACTGCCTCTCCCTTAACCCTTTCCCAGTGCTGAGGAGCCACCATGTCATTCCCTCCCAGCACATTGTAGGTTACAGAGAGCAACTCCCAGTATTCCTTTTTCTCCCCATTTGCATGACCCCGCCCACTGCCTCTCCCTTAACCCTTTCCCAGTGCTGAGGAGCCACCATGTCATTCCCTCCCAGCACATTGCAGGTTACAGAGAGCAACTCCCAGTGTTCCTTTCTCTCTCCATTTGCATGATCCTGCCCACTGCCTCTCCCTTAACCCTTTCCCAGTGCTGAGGAGCCACCATGTCATTCCCTCCCAGCACATTGTAGGTTACAGAGAGCAACTCCCAGTGTTCCTTTCTCTCCCCATTTGCATGACCCCACCCACTGCCTCTCCCTTAACCCTTTCCCAGTGCTGAGGAGCCACCATGTCATTCCCTCCCAGCACATTGTAGGTTACAGAGAGCAACTCCCAGTGTTCCTTTTTCTCCCCATTTGCATGACCCCGCCCACTGCCTCTCCCTTAACCCTTTCCCAGTGCTGAGGAGCCACCATGTCATTCCCTCCCAGCACATTGCAGGTTACAGAGAGCAACTCCCAGTGTTCCTTTTTCTCCCCATTTGCATGACCCCGCCCACTGCCTCTCCCTTAACCCTTTCCCAGTGCTGAGGAGCCACCATGTCATTCCCTCCCAGCACATTGTAGGTTACAGAGAGCAACTCCCAGTGTTCCTTTCTCTCCCCATTTGCATGACCCCACCCACTGCCTCTCCCTTAACCCTTTCCCAGTGCTGCGGAGCCACCAAGTCATTCCCTCCCAGCACATTGCAGGTTACAGAGAGCAACTCCCAGTGTTCCTTTTTTTCCCCATTTGCATGACCCCGCCCACTGCCTCTCCCTTAACCCTTGCCTACTCTTTCCTATGGCACACAGCAAACAGCTGAACATACTGAAGAGGTTTGGGGAGAATTCACCATGATTAATTGGAGTTGTAGGAATTGGGATGTATAGTTCCTATCTAAGAGCACTCTGAACCTCACCAACGATGGACCCGGAACTAACTTGGCACTCACCCAACACGGCCAAATTTGCATACCGGATAGGACCTAACATCCAAAAACAAACAAGGCCCTTTTCAAATAACCCGGGCACCGCCAGATACCCAAGCTAGTCCTTAAATAAATATGGATCGGGAATAATATGGATCACTATACGTATTGGGTTTATCAGGAATAGGCAATATTGCACTCATTGCTGCTACATTTGTGGGGGTGGGAAGAGAGAGATTCTTGAGCATTCAGCGGCACTTCGCACATGTTTGTACTGATCCCAGAAGGATGCAATTAATCACTATAATCACCACTTAGTCATAATAATCAATCATTGGTTTATTGCAGTGGATTTCGAGAGCAGAGCTACTTTTAAGAACCCGACACATCCATTTAGCCCTGTGGATCTTGGGGAGGCTGCTTCCCACTCCCTACATATTTACAAGGCCGTTCTTTCCCAATTTCCTAGAAAACCAGGCACACCGGCGCATGGAAGAGCAGCCACTCGCTCCACTGACTGCCTCTCCTTTTATTAATGCTAATGAGGGGGGCTTGTACATACAATCTATATATATAAAAGAGTGATGGCATCAGGGCAGCAGACAAAACAACAAAACCTTGAAATTTGACAACCCATCATTCATGGCTCTAGGTTGATACAACAAAAAGAAAAGAAAAATAAAGTCCTAATTACAGGGAGAGGAATAATAGTTTTTATCCAATTGCTGCCAGGTAGAAGGCTAAGCTCCACCCACTTGGTCTCCTAGCAACCTACTCAGCCCAGGGGACAGGCACAGTTAGGCCTCACTTAAGGCCTCTTCCACAGATTATCAGATTTGAACTGGATTATATGGCAGTGTAGACTCAAGGCCCTTCCACACAACTATATAACCCATTTAGAATCTTATATTATCTGCTTTGAACTGGATTATCTTGACTCCACACTGCCATATAATCCACTTCAGTGTGCATACTAAACATAAAGACAACCATACAACAGGCATTCAATACCACCACTACCTCAACAATTTGTCACCAACACCACCAGACAACGCCACAGCAACGCGTGGCCGGGCACAGCTATTATATTATATTATTAGCATAGCACAATATAAGCATTATAGATTACTATATTGCACACTATACCACCATACTGCAATATTATTAGTAATATTACATGTAATATATAATATACCATTATATTAGTGCATTGTTATTACAGTAGAGTCTCACTTATCCAACACTCGCTTATCCAACGTTCTGGATTATCCAACGCATTTTGGTAGTCAATGTTTTCAATACATCGTGATATTTTGGTGCTAAGTTCATAAATACAGTAATTACTACATAGCATTACTGCACATTGAACTACTTTTTCTGTCAAATTTGTTGTCTAACATGATGTTTTGGTGCTTAATTTGTAAAATCATAACCTAATTTGATGTTTAATAGGCTTTTCCTTAATCTCTCCTTATTATCCAACATATTCGCTTATCCAACTTTCTGCCGGCCCGTTTATGTTGGATAAGTGAAACTCTACTGTATTATGATACTGTATTACATAATAATATTATTAATATTATATGCATATACAATATCACCAAACTTCGCCACAGCAACACGTGGCCAGGCACAGCTAGTATATTATATTAGTATTAGTATATTAGTATTCTATGTTATCATATTGTTATATTGGCAATTTTATATTATTTTCAAGCGCTAACGACAGCATATGTGAAACCTGGGTGTGTTTGAGAGAGGACGAGACAGGGCTGGCAGCTGTCCGTCCGTCCTTCCCTGGGGAAGGCTGTGTCTCTCACTTTGTCAGCCACGATCTTATCAGAAACTGTTTATTTCTAGGGTCCAAGTGTGTTGGGCAGCTGCTCCCGGCGCTCTTCTTACCCTGAAAGGCTTGGCTCCCAATGCATTGCTCCCTGCAAGACCCCATTTGGGAAACTGAGCACTGTTTGAGGGCAGCTGTGCCTGTGCGCACATGTGGAAGAACAAGCAGGGAGCACTGAGGCAGGTGGCGCTTGGATGTGCGGCAGAGTCACCTCCAAAGGGAGCCGTGCTGCTCCAAGATGCATCACCCCCTCCCCTTGTTCCCGTTACATAACCCCGTTGCACAACCCAAGGCGTGCCTTTCTCCGCCGTGTTCGGGAGGGATTGGGCGAGACAAGCTAATTTTCTGTGCAGAACAAATCCTCCGTGATGCTAATTCAGAGCGGAAATTGGATAGGATTCATGCACCCAATACCTTCCATATCCAGCACGTTGGATTTATTTCCTTTGCCTGCAAAGTCACCTTTCATGCATCTCGTTGCAATGTTGCTTCACCACATCTTGGACTCCGATGAGCAATGCTCCAAATCATCATAATCACGTAACCATGGAGCAAACCAGAGGCCACAGAAGATGCCCAATGTCCTTTTCTGTGGAACATTGCCTCATCTGTAGCCTCTATCCCAGTGGCTCTCAACCTTCCTAATTCCGCAACCCCTTATTACTTAAGCGGCTGAGGGGGGAAAGGAAGGGACCTGAGGCTGTTAGGAATGGTGGGAGTTGAAGTCCAAAACGGTCAGAAATATTGAAAACTAACTAGGTATTTTTAATTACAAACTAGATATTTTTGTACTTCTTTGCTTCCATGCTGGGCTGCTTTCTCATGAAGATAAACAGCTTCGCTTTCACAGAGCCTCCTCTCAACTCCCACCATTCCTAACAGCCTCAGGCTCTTTTCCTTAAGTGGCTGAAGGGGAGAAAGGAAGGGACCTGAGGCTGTTAGGAATGGTGGGAGTTGAAGTCCGAAACTCAGAAATATTGAAAATTAACTAGGTATTTTTAATTACTTCCTTCTTTCCTTCCACGTTGGGCTACTTTCTCATCAAGATAAACAACTTCGCTCTCACAGAGCCTCCTCTCAACAAACATACACAGGAGCTTCACACAGGAGCTTTTACAGACAGCAGCCTTCACACTGGAGCTTCTCTGGCGAGGCCTTCAACCTGGGCTTCTCTCCGTGGAGCTTCTCACACCAGGCCTTCTCACACAGAGACTTTCCTCACATTGTGGGAGTTGAAGTCCAAAACACCTGGAGGGCCAAAGTTTTCCCAAGCCTGCCTTAAACTAACCGGAGACAAACCATAGGAAGTTTTCTTTAAAGGGAGTTTTGTACTTCCTTCTTTGCTTCCACACTGGGCTGCTTTCTCATGAAGATAAACAGCTTCGCTCTCACAGAGCCTCCTCTAAGAAGTTTTCTTTAAAGGGAGAGAACAAGAGCATTCTTTATATTAGTCCCTTTACAACTGAGCCCAATTAAAGCACTGGAGACAATTTGCAAAAAATAAAAATAAAACTGCATCCACGTGCCGTTTGAAAGGTTAGTGTCACAAGAAAGAGCTGCAGGGCACCTCGCATTTGTCAGCGCCTGTCTTCCTTCCACTCAGGCGATGCTACAAGGAGTTCAGAGGCTTTCACTTCTGATTTGGATTAACCGCCTACAAGGACATTGCGATTTACTTAATGCAATGCTACTCAAGAGCGGTGGCAAATTTCCTGGAAAGTATACTGTACGATAATACAGTCATAACACGGCACAAAGAAGGTAACTTTGGCATAAAGGGGAAAAACAGACCATACCAGACATCTCGAGAAGTACGGAGACCACCATGTCAGGTGGTTTAAGCTCCAGTTTGCTCATAAAACTGAATGACCGTGTTGCGAAAGGATGCATGTCTAAAAAGCGTGTCACCAACAGGAAATGTTTGGAAAGCAGGCCCCTACCCTCCTCTCCTTCCGGAAGAGCCTAAAAACCTGGCTCTTCAAAAAGGCCTTTGACGATTAATTATTAGGTTGAACTATCTGCCCATCCAACTACAGGTTTTTCTGCCACTACTATTTTGCACTTTACTGAGAAACTACCTCTCCCATTTTGATATATTTTGCACTTTGGCCCAGATCTTTGCTTTACTCTCCTGCTTTTAATATTTTATGCTATATGTTGATTACTATGATGGTTTTATTGATATTTATGTTTTACTGTTGGAATAATTGTTTTATCATTTTATTGTTGTATGTTTTCGGGCTTGGTCCCCATGCAAGCCGCTCCGAGTCCCCATTGGGGAGATGGGGCGGGGTATAAAAATAAAGTTATTATTATTATATTATAAAGCTCTGGGTTAAGAGAGAGGTTGTGCTTGCGAATGTTGATTTGGGGGGAATCACTAGTTTGATTACAACTTGTTGATTCTCCATGCAAGCCATTTTTCCCAACGTTCACCTGCAAAACCTTGCAAAACCCCATAACCATTCTCCATGTTCACATTTTAATTGGAATGGCCCTTCAAGCACCCACGGCGCAACCAATTCCTTCCGATGGTCGAAATCAAAGAGGCCGGGAGAAAATACAACAAGCGTGTTACAGAACAGCAATTTCTATTGAAAACAGCACTCTGTTTTTTTTAATTAAAAAATCATCACGAGCATTCATTTTGAGAGACACAAATCAATCATCACAGCAGCAGCACTGGAGGGATATTGGAGGAATATTCACATTTGGCAAGTGGCAGCAAAGTGCAGCTAGACAAGACCTGTATAAATATGCCACCCACCCCTCTTCCACCCACGCAACCAGCAACATGGCCATGGAAATGCTTGGAGGAGGAATGTGGCTGTCATTCCATGCACCACAAGCTTGAGCATTGCTCCCACGTTCTGGTCGGAGCTGAGAATAGTAGCTTTGGGGAACAAGATGTCCCAGTATCCCCAGTCAACCTGCTTGTGGATACCGGCTGTTAGGAATGGTGGGAGTTGCAGTCCAAAACATTGGAGGGCCAAAGTTTGCCCAAGCCTGGATTAGGTGTTAAAGAGCTGCGCAACATGTTCACTGATTCAGGATCAAGGAGGAGACTGATGAGCTCATAAGGCACAGTATTAAGGTGCATTTGAACCCTCCAGAGAGGGTTTCTGTTAAGTGCTTTCAAACTGCTCCAACTTAATAGCAATTCGATAATTTCCTTGGCAAGTAGCTTTGCCTTCCTCTGAGGCTCAGAGAGAATGACTTGCCCAAGTGCATAGAACCGAGAGCACTACAAACAATAGTGTAACAATTACAATAGTAATGGTTTTCTAACCTAATATCAATAGACACAAACAGTGAACATAAATCTGTTGTATACACAAAGTCTTATAACAATGATAGTCATTTGGCAAGAGAAGTGTATGATCATTCATTAAGAGAGTTTATATAAGTACGAGACGATACTCCCCAATGGTCATTGTGCCCTAAAGCACCGGCAGGAAGAGTATTCTGTGTCTAGAGGCTGGACTTCTGGAGAGGACTGTCTGGAACAATGCAGTCACCGATGCCTTCCAGGAGATGATCCCACTGGTCAAAATCCTCTTTCAGCTCTATGGGAAAAGGGGGAAAGGGTTAGTCATCACTGGACATGATTACATAAAATGTAACTGCTGGCAAGGTTCCACTACGAGCATTAATAATAAAATGTCCCGTTGTGAGAGGAGGCTCTGTGAGTGCGAAGCTGTTTATCTTCATGAGATAGAAACCCAGCGTGGAGGCAAAGAAGGAAGTGATTTATTTATATTTATTTATTTATTTTTCAAACTTATATGCCGCCACGCCCCTAGGGCTCGGGGCGGCTTACAAGAACCGGCTAAAATCAACAATTTAAAAACATCTTTAAAACATCTTTAAAACAACTTTAAAAAACATCTTAAAAACATTCTAAAAGCACCTTTTAAAACATCAATAACAGAACTCAAAAATTAAAAATATCTAGTTTGTAATTAAAAATTCCTATTTAATTTTCAGGTATTTTTAATTACAAACTAGGTATTTTTAATTACTTCCTTCTTTGCCTCCATGCTGGGCTCATTTCTCATGAAGATAAACAGCTTCGCTCTCAAGGAGCCTCCTCTCACAAACAAACTTATACAAGAGCTTCACACAGTAGCTTTTACACACAGCAGCCTTCACACTGGAGCTTCTCTCGTGAGGCCTTCAACCTGGGACTTCTCTCCCGCCACCACCCCCCCCCCCCCACAACATATAAACCCCACGTGCTGAGATTCCTACAGACCTCACACCTCTGAGAATGCCTGCCACAGATGTGGGTGAAACGTCAGGAGCTCTGCGACTCAGCCTCCAAGAAATGGCTTGAGATTGACTTTGGTGCTTGGGCTCAAAGGTGTTCTCCACCTCTGCCCTGAAGTTGTCTTGAAGCTCCTATCACAATGTCCCTGGAAGGCTAGATATCAAGGCACTATTCTAGCATTCAATTGCAAACCCTGCTTCCAAACGATTGCAGGAAGAAGGTCTGTCCCCCCTTTAAATGGTCCTGGAGCATGGACTTACGGAGATGTTTCTGCAAGAAAGCAAGAGCGGCTTGGTTGGTAATGCGGTGGCCTTCGTAGGGATCGATGGTGCCTCTTGTTTGGAAGACCCTGTTCACCAGATTCCCTGCCAGGAAAGTGAAGTCGGTCTGACTCTGGTGGACGCTGCCCCTGCGAAGAAGACAGGCGGAAGCACTCAGGAGAGACCAGGAGCACTGCATCGCACCATTAAGGTCCCACACTGGCGCCACACAACACAAGTGACTGAGAAATATCAGTCCAACCGCTGCCACAGCAATCAACACAAATATACATCTTTGTTGAAGTTGTCCTCACTTGGAAGAGTGTCTAATTTCAAAGACTTGCTGAAGACAATGAGCACAGCTTTGTGCATTTTTTCTACTATTCTGTATTTTTAAATTTTGGGTGTATCTGCACAAAAAAACCCTCTGGCATTGATGCAAACTTTCCCCTATAAGCCACACATTTTGCACAGAACACATTGCTTATGGTGCTCAACCCAATGGTGCATAATAATAATAATAATAATAATAATAATAATAATAATAATAATAATAATTTTATTTTTGTATCCCGCCCCATCTCCCCGAGGAGACTCGGGGCGGCTCACACAGGGACCAAGCCCAACAACATACAATAAAATACAACAATATAAAATACGCGATATAAAATACAACAATATAAAATGCATAACAATCACAACAAGAACACCTGACCGACATCCTCCTTCATCCCAGCATCTCACCTGAGTTCCAATCCCTGCTTCATAAATCACACCTCTTTCAGGTGAGAAACCTACAGGCTGGGACGATGGGCCTCAAGTTTTATCTCGCCTTGATATCACATTGGCCTCTCAATACATATTCCATACTCTCACGAGAAGCCTTGGAGCACGGACTTACAGTATCGTTATGATCTTGCTCTCGTTGCTCGTGGCGCTGATCCTCTTCATTTTGGCCACGCTTTCGGGCGTCTGGAAGGATTCCGTGTTGACAAAGAGGACCGGTTTGGTGACTTTGGGGTACAGGGAGTTCTCCAAAGGGAACATCCAGGCGTCGAGAGCAACAGCACACCTGCGGCGGGAGAAAAAAGAGGACGGCAATGGGTACAGACTAGTCCAGGCATGGGCCAACTTCGGCCCTCCGGGTGTTTTGGACTCTGCTTGCTTTCTGCTGCTCTGGAGACTGGAACACAAAGCAATGGATTCAAACTGCAGGGAAAGAGATCCCAACTAAACATAAGGACAATGATGGGCAAGCTTTTGTGCTTGGTGTGTCAAAATTCACCAAAAAACCTAGCATGACTTGGGTGGTGTGTCACTTCGAGAGAAAAAAAACACCATAATTTTGCAATATGTATAGTTTAAATAACAAAAATGTATAATTGTAATATATAACTGTATTTAATAAATCAAAAACTATTTACTACCCTTATTTCCATGTACAACGATCTATGGTATCTCTTGCGGTTTCCACGCTGATTTCTCTCTATTCTAGTTTCAATGTAGTCATGAATAATATGATAATATACTACAATAATAATAGAATAATAATAGAATGATATTATACATATATATATATATATATATATATATATATATATATATATATATATAGTAGAGTCTCACTTATCCAAGCTAAACGGGCCAGAAGAAGCTTAGATAAGCGAATATGTTGGATAATAAGGAGGGATTAAGGAAAAGCCTATTAAACATCAAATTAGGTTATGATTTTACAAATTAAGCACCAAAACATCATGTTATACAACAAATTTGACAGAAAAAGTAGTTCAATACGCAGTAATGCTATGTAGTAATTACTGTATTTATGATTTTAGCACCAAAATATTAGGATATATTGAAAACATTGACTACAAAAATGGCTTGGATTATCCAGAGGCTTGGATAAGCGAGGCTTGGATAAATGAGACTCTACTGTATGTATATATATATAAATGTAATGTGCATAATTCCCATGGAGTAAACAACAAAACCACTGGACCAAATCACACCAAATTTGGCCACAAAAGACATTAGTCATCCGATCAATCTGCAGGCGGCAGCGTGTCAGCAAAAATGGCTAGACGTGTCAGTGCTGACACGCGTGTCATAGGTTGGCCATCACTGCATTAGGAAGAACTTCATGTCGGTAAGAGCTGCTTGGCAGTGGAATATGCTGCCTGAGAACGTGGTGGAGTCTCCTTCTCTGGAGGTTTTCAAGCAGAGGTGGATGGCCATCTGTTGGGAGTGCTTTGAGTGTGCTTTTCCTGCATGGCAGGTTGGACCGGATAGCCGTTGGGGTGTCTTCCAACTCTAGGAGCCTATAGTTATGGTCTTGGAGCATACTCACTTGAACTGGGCTTCTTTGACCAGGGCGAGGACAGACGTTGCTCCTCCAAACGAGTGGCCCATGACGGCAACCTTGGTCAGATCGATGTTGTCCTGGAATGGAAAAGGAAAGGAAAGGTCTGAAGATGCCAGAGAAAACGGGGGAGAGATGCCACTGTCACAGGTCAGGCAAGACCAGGCATGGGCAAACTTTGGCCCTCCAAGTGTTTTGGACTTCAGCTCCTGTGTAAGTTCATGGTGAGAGGAGGCTCTGTGAGAGCGAAGCTGTTTATCTTCATGAGAAAGGAGCCCATCATGGAGGCAAAGAAGGAAGTAATTAAAATTATTCTAAATGGCCTCCCCTCTTTTGCCTTAGCAATTTACATCCTGTAATGGTAAAGGGATTCGGAGCATTCTGTACAGGGATACAGAGCGTACCGAAAAGGCCATTCTAGGGTACTCTGATGGTGTTCCCCAGAAGCAACAAGCAACAGATGCTCTAAAGGAGCCAAGTGTGAATGTCGTAATTAATCACCTGTCGCACCTCAGGTTAGCTTCACCTTGCTAAATACACCAGGCTGTACACAAGTTGAAGTCTTTTGTAGTTTATTAGGAAATAAGGAAATAATAGTTCTTAAAAAAGCAAAAGTAAAGTTCCAAAAGATTGTTGCAAAACAAGGCTATAAAGAATAATCCAAGAAAACATAAGGCATAAAACAAGCTTCCATTAATACATGGCAAAGTCCCAAAACATGGATATAATCCAGGAAAGCAAGAGCTATCTTCTTGACTCAAATGAGGAGTTGCTTTGACAAAGATTTCTCTCTCAGCACACTCTTTTAATACCCTTTGCATAGCATGAACGCATTTCTTTGGCCTCTGACCTCTCTTTTGTTTGCTATTCTAGCACTCCTGTGAATCCTGAATTCCAAACGGTCAGCTCGATCCAAAGGTTCTGTTTCGTCAAGGCCAGACAGCTCGTTAGCATTAGCGTCTGTCTGCATTCTATCAGACTGGGAGCTGTCCTCCCTTTGCACCTGGCTAGCTTCAGTATCATCTTCAGAATCATCAACACTATTCCCTGCCGTGGGAAAGCCTCCCTGCTCCTCATCTGCCACAGCAGGAACACTCTGAACCCGAATCCCATAATCCCCATCAAAGTCACTCTGAGGCTCTAGCTGAACATCACCATGATTCCCCCAGGCACTAAGCAGCAAGGCCATTAAATGCTAATCAAGGTGGCCAACTGCTGCATCAAACAGACAAGAGTCTTTCTCTTAGTGCAGGCTTCCCAGCTTGATATCCTCCCCAGGTAGCAAGAAATCCCACACTCCAGAAAGCAGTATGCACTGCTGGCTGATGGGTGTTGTAGTCTAACCCACTAAGAGGGAAGAAAAGCCTTTTGTCTCCATTCTTTCCCACGTGGAGATGATGACAAAAGGGAACCTTGCTCCACCTGGTGTCCAAAAGTAGCATTACAAGCTCTAGAGAAGCATAGCCTACAGAACTTGGTGTTTGTTGGTTGTCTACCATCCAAGTACTAATTTGATATGGGTCTGGGCATTCAAACTCATTCATTTTGATTTCTGCCCTTTGGAGAGGGAGAAAGAGCCCCTGCCTTGTGTGGCACAAACCTTTGCAAACGTAAGTCTGAATGTGCTGGGCACGCTTACCTTCAGCGCAGACAGATCGAAATCAGTGCGCAAGAGATTGACAGGAGGCTTGCCGGCATCGATGCTGCGGAAGAGCTTGAGTCCCCGGATGCATTCGTTGGCTCTCTGGTGGAGCTGCAACAAGGAAGAAAGCCTGCTGTGATGTGGGCGAAACGTCAGGAGAGAATACTTCTGGAACATGGCCACACAGCCCGAAAGACATACAACAACCCTCTGCTGTGAATTTGCCGTTCCTCAAACAGCAGAACGAAGCCCGGCTTTGCATTACGGGCAGGGAAACGGAACAGTAAAGTCGTTGCTGCTGCACATGTGTGTGTCGATCATTTACGGGGTTAATTAACAGCGGATTTCTGCCTTTTGCAGCCTCTGCTGCTGGGATCATTTCATCCATAGTTTTGCATATCCAGGTAAAGTCCGGGAATGCATTCCCTATGGATATGGGGGGTCGCACTGTATCCTTTATTCTATTTCTTTTCCCTATACGTGTCGCCCCTCAGGATAGTTTCACCTTGCTAAAGACACCAGGCTACACACAGAATGTAGTCTTTTGTAGTTTATTAGAAAATAGGGAAAAGATAGTTAATAAAAGGTAAAAGTTCAGTTCCAAAAGATAGTTGCAAAAACAAGGCTGTAAGCAACGAATCCATAGAAACATAGGCATGAAACAAGGTCCTTTCCAAAGTCCCAGCAACGAGAATACATCCAGGCTACAAGGTAATACAGGAAAGCAGACTTGGTTCTTGATTCAAGCGAGGAAATTGCTTTGACAAAGATTTCCCTCTCAGCAGACTGTTTTAATAGCATGACATGAAGGCATTTCTTTGCCCTGTGACCTCCCTCTTATTTGCTATTCAGAGGCTTCTGCGCAACCCCCGAAATTCCAACCGAGAGACATGGCCTCATCGTCAAGGCCACTGAGCTCGTTAGTGTTATCAGACTGAGGCTGGGAGCTGCTCTCCCTTTCTGCCTCTCGCACCTGAAAACCATCATCAGAAACAACATCATTTCTTCCCATGGGAAAAAACTCCCTGCTCTTCATCTCCCACGGCAGGGACACTCTGCACCTGAATCCCATAATTCCCATCTTGAAACTCATCCTGAACCTGAAGCCCATCATCTTGAAACTGCATCCCAGAATCCTCATCAGAATCACACAGAGGCTGAGTCACAACAGCTGCTGGGATCACTATTATCCATAGTTTCGCATATCCAGGTCAAGTCTGGGAACGCATTCCCTATGGATATGGGGTATCACACTCTATCCTTATCTCCGTTCTATTTCTTTTCCCTATACGAGCAAAGACCACTCACAAAATCAAATAAATCGAGACATACCTGTGGGTTTCGGAAGTGGAATTCCTTCTGATCCTTCGGAACCCCTCGATAGGAGAGCCATTCTTCATTCGCCTGAGATCCCGGGAGATCGGGCGCTTCGGGATCCAGTTTGCAGAAGTAGGTGGCCGAAGCAGAGCGATCCCTGAAAGCAAGTTCACATATAATTTGGATTTTCTATGTCACAAACAGGATCTTAACTTGGAAGCGCCATCGGCCCCTCACCTGTGCTCCAGTGCCATCACCAAAAACCCACGGGAAGCCATTTCGATGCAGATGGCGGAATACACCGTTCTGGAAACGGAAAGGAGAAGGTAAGTTGTCTGCAGCGGAGGAGTAAATACTACAACCTATCAAGTGCGAGGAAAGTGGGTTGGATGTCGTACTACAACTCGTCGTTTGCCTGAGGCAAGTGTGAATCTCGCCATTGAATAGCCTTGCAGCTTCAAAGCTTGCCTGCTTCCTGCCTAGGGGAATCCTTCGTTGGGAGGTGTTAGCTGGCCCTGATGGTTTCATGTCTGGAATTCCCCTGTCTTCTGAGCGATGTTCTTTATTCATGTGGATTTCAATGGCTTCTCTGTGTAGACAATAATAAGTAAAGGCTTTCCCTGGACGTTAAGTTCCGACCCTAAGGGTTGGTGCTCATCTCCATGTCTAACGTGCATGAGGATCTCGGATGAATGGAATTAATTATATATACGTTTTTAAGGTTTTTATAATGTGTTTTAACAATGTTATTAACAGATCTGTTTATATTGTTTTATTTTTATGATCGCAATTTGGGCATTAAATTTTGCCAATTTTTGTAAGCCGCCCTGAGTCCCCTCGGGTGAGAAGGGCGGGGTATAAATGTTTTAAATAAATAAATATTACAATTGGTGCATGTTATTGTTTACTGATGTACTGTATATTGTTATTGTTTTGTATTTGATATTTCTGTGAGCCGCCCCGAGTCCCCTCTGGGGGTAATGGTGGCGGGATACAAATAAACATCATTATTATTGTTATTATTATTATTAAGCCAAAGAGCCGGCGTTATCTGTAGACACCTCCAAGGTCATGTGACCATTGGCATGACTGCATGGAGCACCTTTACTTTCCCACCGGAGCAGTACCTATTGATCTACTCATATTTGCATGTCCATAGACACCTCCAAGGTCATGTGACCATTGGCATGACTGCCGGAGCAGTACCTATTGATCTACTCACATTTGCATGTTTTCGACCTGCTAGGTTGGCAGAAGCTGTAGCTAACAGCGGGAGCTCACCCCACTCCCCAGATTCAAACCTGCGACTTTTCAGTCCGCAAGTACAGCAGCTAAGCGCCTTAACATGTAGCGCCACTGGGGACTCCGTAGAAAATAATAATAATAATAATAATAATACTTTATTTCTATTCTGCCCTATCTCCCTGAAGACCACCCAAGAGTACAGAGAGACCACCATGTCAGTTGTGGACAAGGTCCTACCGAATTGCTCCCAAGCCGTGGGAGAATATGATCAGCGGATATTTGTGGCTGCTCGGTCGAAAAGGAGCGTTCCAGTTCACCGGGATTTTGCAAGACCCTGTGGAAAAGAAACAACGCATGAGAATAGAAATGAGTCAGAATTTTGCTGTTTAAGGCCTAGGAAAGGTGGGGGTTTTCCCCACAGAATGTGACTTTTTAATTGTGTCAGAAGTGACCTGAGAACATACTGCAAGTGGGGTTGCTGTGAGTTTTCCGGGACCAGGAGACTGAAGTCCTGCAAAGAGCGAAGCCGTCTTACCAAAGGTCACGCTGAGCAGCGGGGCGAACCACTTCCGATTCATGTTCATGTAGTCGGCCAGCCCATAATAGTACTCATAGCGGGGGATCCAGGCGGGCTGCTCGGCTCCGTCTTGGGGGACGCAGGGGTAGAAGAGGCGGAAGAAGAGGCCCTGCAAGAAGGAAAGGCACCATCAGCACCCCAGGCGTCCTCCAAAAGAGCCCTGGCTGTTTCTTAACTCCGGCTCTTTATACGTGGGCACCCTCCCATAACATTTGGAGGATACCACCATTCTTCAGGTTTCGTATCCTTCCCCATCGTCGCCTTTTTTACAAGGTGTTGGCCTAGTCTCCTTGTTTCTATCTGAGCCATGAGTCTATGATTCTATAATAATAATAATAATAATAATAATAATAATAATAATAATAATAATACCATGCCAAAAGATCTCAGCCGGCATTTGGAAACAATAGACATTGACAAAATTACGATCTGCCAACTGCAAAAGGCCACCCGACGGGGATCTGCGCGCATCATCCGAAAATACATCACACAGTCCTAGACACTTGGGAAGTGTTCGACTTGTGGTTTTGTGATACGAAATCCAGCATATCGATCTTGTTTGCTGTGTCATAATAAAATAATAATAATAATAATAATAATAATAATAATAATAATAATAATAATAATATTATAATACATCACACAGTCCTAGACACTTGGGAAGTGTTCGACTTGTGGTTTTGTGATACGAAATCCAGCATATCGATCTTGTTTGCTGTGTCATAATAAAATAATAATAATAATAATAATAATAATAATAATAATTATTATTATTATTATTATAAATCACACAGTCCTAGACACTTGGGAAGTGTTCGACTTGTGGTTTTGTGATACGAAATCCAGCATATCTATCTTGTTTGCTGTGTCATAATAAAATAATAATAATAATAATAATAATAATAATTATTATTATTATAAATCACACAGTCCTAGATACTTGGGAAGTGTTCGACTTGTGGTTTTGTGATACGAAATCCAGCATATCGATCTTGTTTGCTGTGTCATAATAAAATAATAATAATAATAATAATAATAATAATTATTATTATTATTATTATTATTATTATTATTATAAATCACACAGTCCTAGATACTTGGGAAGTGTTCGACTTGTGGTTTTGTGATACGAAATCCAGCATATCGATCTTGTTTGCTGTGTCATAATAAAATAATAATAATAGTAATAATAATAATAATAATTATTATTATAAATCACACAGTCCTAGACACTTGGGAAGTGTTCGACTTGTGGTTTTGTGATACGAAATCCAGGATATCTATCTTGTTTGCTGTGTCATAATAAAAATATAATAATAATAATAATAATTATTATTATTATTATACATCACACAGTCCTAGACACTTGGGAAGTGTTCGACTTGTGATTTTGTGATACGAAATCCAGAATATCTATCTTGCCTGCTGTATCATAATAAAATAATAATAATATGAAATCCAGCATATATATCTCATTTGCTGTGTCATACTATGCCTTTGTGTCAATAAAATTATTATTATTATTATTATTATTATTATTATTATTATTATTATTAACCAGGGACTGGATGGTTATTTGTCTGTGATGCCTTGATCGTGCCTTTCCTGCATGGTGGAAGAGGGTTGGACTGGATATGGCCCCTTGGATCTACGATTCAATGATGATGATGATGATGATGATGAACCAGGTGATGATGATGATGATTATCTGTCAGGGGTGCTTTGATTGTGCTTTTCTTGAATGATAGAAAGGGACAGGGTATGGCTCCTGGGGTCTCTTCCAACTCTGGGATTCTATGATCCCATTATTGTTGTTGTTGTTGTTGTTATCACCATCACCATCATCATCATCAAGCAGAGGCTGGATGGTCATCTGTCAGGGATGCTTTGATTGTGTTTTTCCTGCATGGCAGAAGGGGGTGGACTGGATACCCCCTGGGTTTTCTTAACCAGCTGTTAGGAATTGTGGGAGTTGTCATCCAAAACAACTGGAGGGCCCAAGTTTGCCCATGCCTGTTTTTCAAGGAGCCCAGCTGTTTCAACATCTGGTCTGACCAAGAGGAAGTTTCGAGCCTTTATTTCCCATGAAATCCGCCCCAGACAGTTCCTTTGACATGGAGGAAGTCGGCACTGACGGCCGTGTGTCACGTGTGTTTGTGTTTTAGGTTTGTTGGCACAAAGGCTTGAAAAAAGAGAAGTCTCTTGAGGCTCACGCGGACCTTTGAGACACATGGCTGGAGATCTCACATTCCTTTATTCCTGCAGGTGTGGAATTAATGTTTAATGTTTGCTGCCGCCTGAGGACAGGTTGTTCTGTTTCGCAACAGAATCAGACTTCAGACTAATGACCAACGAATGAATTCAGACTAATCTTCCAACTCTGTTATTCTGCGATTCTATCAAAAACATTTTTGCCACTGGGATACTTTGCAATCTAAAGTATTTAGTTTGATACAGCCAACGAGAAGCCATCCAATCCGGCTATTAACACATTGGCCCTATCCAGGGGAAACTGAGGAACACTACAATTCTAACTGAAGTCAAGAAATACACTCAACTACAAGAAGCATATATATATTTGACCGTTTCTTTCATTTTAACTCCAAACTGCAATATGAATCAGGAAACGCCTCCTGACAACAAACAGTGCAAAGGCATTTTGCAAATTATTATTATTATTATTATTATTATTATTATTATTATTATTATTATATTAAATAATATTTTTGCAAAATAATAATATATTATTATTATTATTATTATATTAAACAACAACAATAATTATTAATATAATATAATAATAATAATAAATTTTGCTGTATCATAATAATATAACCCAAGGCATTCAAATTAAATTTTGTATACTACTTTCTCCCCTGCAAACAGTCCGGTTTTTGCAATAAAATACAAGTTAAAATTATATGCTTATACAGTGCATATATGTATATATATATAAAAAATGTAATGTACGTTTGCAGGACCACGTTAACAATAAAACCAGTGGACCAAATGGCACCAAATTTGGCCTCAATACACCAAAACATTCAAGGTAGGACCTCCACTCAAAATAACCTAAACAAATAAACAGGAATGAATAGCCTTGCAGCTTCAAAGGCTGGCTGATTCTCATTACTTTATTTTCCATACCACCTGACTATGCCACAGTAACATGTGGCCGGACATAGCTAGTATGTGTGTGTGTGTGTATATATATATACTGTATATGTGTGTGTGTGTGTGTGTGTGTATATATATATATATATATACATACATACACAGTAGAGTCTCACTTATCCAACACTTGCTTATCCAAGGTTCTGGATTATCCAAGGCATTTTTGTAGTCAATGTTTTCAATACATCATGATATTTTGGTGCTAAATTTGTAAATACAGTAATTACAGCATAACATTACTGCGTAGTGAACTACTTTTTCGGTCAAATTTGTTGTATAACATGATGCTTTGGTGCTTAATTTGTAAAATCATAACCGAATTTGATGTTTAATAGGCTTTTCCTTAATGCCTCCTTATTATCCAACATATTCGCTTATCCAACTTTCTGCTGGCCCGTTTATGTTGGATAAGTGAAACTCTACTGTGTATATATATATAGGCTAAGGGGGAAAAGGAAGGGGCCTGAGGCTGTTAGGAATTGTGGGATCTGGAGTCCAAAACACCCGGAGAGCTCAAGTTTGTCCATACAAGATCTATCCCATGCATCAAACCTATTTTGGGCACAGGATTCAGCACCTTGGAGAGCTCTTTTGAAGATCGGACTATAATCCGGAATGGATTTGCTGCCCCGGTGAACCCGAAAGCCAACATTTGCCACTGGAGCCAAGCTACTTATATCTCTCCAAGGAAAGGAAGCATATAAACGTAACTGATAACTACACGATAAACATTAAGGCACACTAAAGTCATCAGGATTGGGGGGAAACGAGCTTGTTAAGGACCTTAATGAAATGATTAAATCCCTAAAGGAGTCAAGATCAACTGGAGTGCGTATTTCTCCATTTCGTGTTGCCAGCCTTTGAAGGCAGCCCTGCATTTGTTCCTGTGACGCAAGTGGGCTCTGTTGCAAGCCTGCAGCCGAGCTCCACGCCTTTTCGGCACTTCCTGGCCTTGACACTGCGTGGCCTGACTTTTAATTGGAAGAGATAAAGTGGGTATAAAGAAACATTAATAATAATAATAATAATAATAATAATAGGTAAGATTTTCCCCTGACATTAAGTCCAGTCGTGTCCGACTCTGGGGTTGGTTCTCATCCCCATTTCTAAGTCGAAGAGCCGGCGTTGTCCTAGACACCTCCAAGGTCTTGTGGCTGGCATGACTGCATGGAGCACCGTTACCTTCCCGCCAGTGCAGTACCTATTGATCTACTCACATTTGCATGTCCATAGACACCTCCACGGTCGTGTGGCTGGCATGACTGCATGGAGCGCCATTACCTTCCTGCAAGTGCAGTACCTATTGATCTACTCACATTGGCATGTTTCCGAACTGCTAGATTGGCAGAAGCTGGAGCTAACAGTGGGAGCTCACCCTGCTCCCTGGATTCAAACCTGCGACCTTTTGGTCAGCAAGTTCAGCAGCTCAGTGCTTTAACATACTGCATCACTGGGGGCCCAATAATAATAATAATAATTATTATTATTATTATTATTATTATTATTATTATTATTATTGTGAGTAGCCCCATGATGCATTGAAAGGAAGGAAATACATTGGAAGGGACTTGATCAGGTCGTGTAAGTGTTATTTATTGCTATATAATTGTATTGTTTTACTTTGCTTAATACTGTGTTATTATGTTGCTATGTAATGTTTGTGTTGTTTTTATGATTGGAAACCGCCCTGAGTCCCATCCGGGAGATAGGGCGGTATATAAATAAAGTTTTTTTTAATTATTATTATTATTATTATTATTATTATTAATAACTGTCTCAGAAGAGAACCCAGTCCTAAATCATAGTATCAACCGTCCAGGAAGTATATACTTCCTTCTTATGAATTGCATAATATTTACTTTCCATTTCAATATATTCACACCTACTCTCCCAGTTTCCTTGTATGAAAACACAGCCAAGGAGCCCGCTTTGCATCAGTCCAAACTCTCCCATCATCCTAATACAAACAATATCTCAGCATATTCATAGGCCAAACTGCCAAGACTAGCAGAGCAAGATGCGAATCAGGAAATTACTAATAAACATCTCATTTCTATGTAATGAGTTTCACTAACTTCCTGGTTCGTATTTGGGCTTCCTTGGAGACGCAGAATGTTGACCAGAAGTAATAATACAGACATCAACCACTATGGGTAAAAGGGGGGTCAGGCCTAAGAAGATACATGATTTCAAGGCTTTTTAATAAAGTGCATGGACAGTGACAGCGATTATTATTACTGTATTATTATTATTATTATTAAATCCACCAGTGTGTATAGAGACAGTTCAACAGAAAGGAGGAAACCACGCAAATGAACAAAAACTCTAAAATCAGGAAGGACAGTAAATAAGGAAAATGGGAAATCCGGACAGGAAACAATCAGGGTCAGCTAACACCTCCCAACCAAGGATTTCCCCCAGGCAGGCAGGAAGCAGCCAGGCTCTGAAGCTGCAAGGCTATTCGACGCTAATCAAGGTGGCCAATTGCAACATTCACACTTGCCTCCAGCAGACCTCACAACCTCTGAGGATGCCTGCTATAGATGTGGGCAAAACATCAGGAGAGAATGCTTCTGGAATGTGGCCAGGCAGCCTGGAAAACTCACAGCAAACCAATAATGTATTCACACTTGCCTCAAGCAGAGAAGAGTTCTTTCTCCCTCCCATAAACCCCACTTGCCTAGTTTCCCAACAGACCTCCCAACCCCTGATGTGGGCGAAACGTCAGGAGAGGATGCTGCGCCCGTTTTGGCTTGGTTCCGTTCCGGCTCACCTTGGGGTTCTGCCCCACCATGACGTCCGTGCACCCGACGGGGAGGGCGCCCTGGCCCCGGGGCAGACCCAGGGACTGGCTCACCCCCATGACGGCGGCCCTTCCTTCCTTCCTTCCTCGCCTCCAGCCTTGGGCCCGGGCTCGCTTCCTCCTTCCTCCCCGGCCAGAAGCCCATTGGCTGCCCCAGAGACTGCCTTCGTCTAAGGGGAGCCTTTTCTGAGCCGGGGGCGGAGCTGGGAGGAAGACAGACACCCATTTAAAGCAGGTCGAGGGCCAACTTGGCTCCTCCAGATGTTTTGGACTCCAACTCCCACCACTCCTCACAGCCTCAGGCTCTTTCTTTTGAGTCCACAGCGCTCTCTGCATGGAGGTGAGCTACAACTCCAGCATTCAAGATCAATGCCCACCAAACTCTTCCAGTATTTTCTGTTGGTCATGGGAGCAGAATGAGCGCCTGCTGTTAGCCCCAGCTTCTGCCAACCTAGCAGTTCGAAAACATGCAGATGTGAGTAAATCAATAGGTATCGCTCCGGCGGGAAGGTAACGGCTCTCCATGCAGTCATGCCAGTGGCCACATGACTTTGGAGGGGTCTACAGGCAATGCCGGCTCTTCGGCTTAGAAATGGAGATGAGCACTAACTCCCAGAGTGTGAGTAGATGAATAGGTACTGCTCCAGCAGGAAGGTAACGGCTCTCCATGCAGTCATGCCAGTGGCCACATGACCTTGGAGGGGTCTACGGGCAATGCCGGCTCTTCGGCTTAGAAATGGAGATGAGCACTAACTCCCAGAGTGTGAGTAGATGAATAGGTACTGCTCCAGCAGGAAGGTAACGGCTCTCCATGCAGTCATGCCAGTGGCCACATGACCTTGGAGGGGTCTACGGACAATGCCGGCTCTTTGGCTTAGAAATGGAGATGAGCACTAACCCCCAGAGTGTGAGTAGATGAATAGGTACTGCTCCAGCAGGAAGGTAACGGCTCTCCATGCAGTCATGCCAGTGGCCACATGACCTTGGAGGGGTCTACGGGCAATGCCGGCTCTTTGGCTTAGAAATGGAGATGAGCACTAACCCCCAGAGTGTGAGTAGATGAATAGGTACTGCTCCGGCGGGAAGGTAACGGCTCTCCATGCAGTCATGCCAGTGGCCACATGACCTTGGAGGGGTCTACGGGCAATGCCGGCTCTTTGGCTTAGAAATGGAGATGAGCACTATTATTTATTATTATTTATTTATTTGCGACATTTATATACCGCCCTTCTCACCCCGAAGGGGACTCAGGGCGGTTTACAAGTATATATACATACAATATATTATATTATACAACTATATCGCAATATTATTAGTAATATTGCATGTAATATAAATATACAATTATAATCGTGAATTATAATAATTATTACATTGTATTACATCATAATATTATTATTATTACATCATAATATTATTACACTAACTCCCAGAGTGTGAGTAGATGAATAGGTACTGCTCCGGCGGGAAGGTAACGGCTCTCCATGCAGTCATGCCAGTGGCCACATGACCTTGGAGGGGTCTACGGGCAATGCCGGCTCTTTGGCTTAGAAATGGAGATGAGCACTAACCCCCAGAGTGTGAGTAGATGAATAGGTACTGCTCCGGCAGGAAGGTAACGGCTCTCCATGCAGTCATGCCAGTGGCCACATGACCTTGAAGGGGTCTACGGGCAATGCCGGCTCTTTGGCTTAGAAATGGAGATGAGCACCAACCCCCAGAGTGTGAGTAGATGAATAGGTACTGCTCCGGCAGGAAGGTAACGGTGCTCCATGCAGTCATGCTAGTGGCCACATGACCTTGGAGGGGTCTACGGACAATGCCGGCTCTTTGGCTTAGAAATGGAGATGAGCACCAACCCCCAGAGTGCGAGTAGATGAATAGGTACTGCTCCGGCAGGAAGGTAACGGCTCTCCATGCAGTCATGCCAGTGGCCACATGACCTTGGAGGGGTCTACGAGCAATGCCGGCTCTTCGGCTTAGAAATGGAGATGAGCACCAACCCCCAGAGTTAGACATGATTGGACTTAACATCAGGGGAAAACCTTTACCTTTACCTTTTACATGGGAGTTCTGTGTGCCAAGTTTGGTTCAGTTCCATCGTTGGTGGAGTTCAGAATGCTCTTTGATTGTAGGTGAACTATAAATCCCAGTACAGTAGAGTCTCACTTATCCAAGCTAAATGGGCCGGCAGAACCTTGGATAAGCAAATCTCTTGGATAATGAGGGATTAAGGTAAAGCTTATTGAATAATAACAATAATAATAACTTTATTTTTATACCCTGCCCCATCTCCCCGAAGGGACTCGGGGCGGCTTACTTGGGGCCTAGCCCGATAAAACAATCAAATATCAATAACACAGCAATAAAACAGTTATCCCAATAAAAACATCAATATCAGTAAAAACAATCGTTAAAATCGACATGAAGCATACAATATTAAAAACAGGAGACTAATTCATAGAACCCGGGCAAAGTGCAGAATGTGCCAAAATGGGGAAGGTAATTTCACAGTTGAAATGGACAATAAAATGCAGTATAACAATGGCAACACATCAAATTAAGTTATGATTTTACAAATTAAGCACCAAAACATCATGTTATGCAACAAATTTGACAGGAAAAGTAGTTCAATACGAAATAATGCTACCGTGTTTCCCCGAAAATAAGACAGTGTCTTATATTATTTTTTACTCCCAAAGATGCGCTAGGTCTTATTTTCAGGGGATGTCTTATTTTTCCATGAAGAAGAATTCACTTTTATTGTTGAACAAAAAAAAATGAACATTTATTCTATACTGTACAGTAGTTGTCATCACAAACCAACATAACCAAACCAGACAAACTGTGACTTCTATCAAGAATTCCTTGTTACTACCATTATTTCCATATACAATTGGTATGTACATTTACCAATCGTGCATGCTATGGTGTTTGTTTGGTGGGCTCCGGGCATGCTTCCAAAGAAAACCTTTGCTAGGTCTTACTTTCGGGGGAGGCCTTATATTTAGCAATTCAGCAAAACCTCTACTAGGTCTTATTTTTTGGGGATGTCTTATTTTAGGGGAAACAGGGTATGTAGTAATTACTGTATTTATGAATTTAGCACCAAAATATCACGATATATTGAAAAATATACAAAAATGCCTTGGATAATCCAGAACCTTGGATAAGTGAGGCTCTACTGTACTTCTGGAGCTACACTGCCACATAACCCAGATTATGTCTGATCCCAGTAACTCCTAACTATGAAAATGCCTTGTTTCCAGCAGGAATGTGCTACAGATCCCATTAAAGTACCAGCAGAGGGAGCTGCCTAACCGTTGGTTCAGGAGCCAGGCCCACAAAGCCCGTCCAGGGCCTTTGTGTTAAAGGAAAAATGTATAAAGAGGAGGAAAAAACCTTGTGTGTTCTCACTACTGCAAGACACCTCACTCAACCAGTGCTGGATTTCGTATTTTCAAAAGAAGAAGGGCCAGTGGTTTCTGTTTTTTCTGGAAATCTGTAAAACAACCCGCTTTCTGCCTGTCTTGTTTGTCTTCATCTCATGTTGTTGTTGTTGTTGTTGTTGTTGTTGTATGCTTTCAAGTCATTTTCGATTTATGGTGACCCTCGAATCAGCAGGTCAAATATAGCGAGAAACCAGGCTAACACTGAACACTGGTCGATACAGGGAATGCTGTGGATGTAGCGTACCTGGATTTCAGTAAGGCCTTCGACAAAGTCCCCCACGACCTTCTGGCAAGGAAACTAGTCAAATGTGGGCTAGACAAAACTACGGTTAGGTGGATCTGTCATTGGCTAAGCAAACAAACCCAAAGGGTGATTCTCACCAATGCGTCGTCTTCATCATGGAAAGAAGTGACAAGTGGAGTGCCACAAGCAGGGCTCCGTCCTGGGCCCGGTTCTGTTCAACATCTTTATTAACGACTTAGACGAAGGGTTAGAAGGCACGATCATCAAGTTTGCAGATGACACCAAACTGGGAGGGATAGCTAACACTCCAGAAGACAGGAGCAGAATTCAAAACGATCTTGACAGACTAGAGCAGGGGTCCCCAAACTAAGGCCCGGGGGCCAGATGCGGCCCATCGAAGCTATTTATCCGGCCCCCACGGCACAAGGGCAGAAGGGGGTTGGGCTAAATGACCCAAGGGGTCTCTTCTTCTCTTAAAACCATCATCATCATCATCATTATTAACATTGAGACTGGGTGGCCATCTGTCAGGAGTGCTTTGTTTGTGGTTTTGTTGCACAAAGGCAAAAGGGGGTTGGCTAAATGGCCCAAGGGGTCTCTTCCAACCCTCTTTGTTATTATTATTAATAATAATAATAATAATAATAATAATAATAATAATAATAATAATACCGTGTTTCCCCGAAAATAAGACAGTGTCTTATATTAATTTTTGCTCCCAAAGATGCACTATGTCTTATTTTCAGGGGATGTCTTACTTTTCCATGAAGAATTCACATTTATTATTCAACAAAAAATGAACATTTATTTTATACTGTACAGTAGTTGTCATCACAAACCAGCATAACCAGACAAACTGAGAATCCTATCAAGAATTTCTTGTTACTACCATTATTTCCATGTACAACAATCTATGGCACGTACATTTACCAATCCTGCATGCTCTGGCGTTCTGTTCAACAGACATGCTTCCAAACACAAACTTTGTTAGGTTTTACTTTCAGGGGAGACCTCATATTTAGCAATTTAGTAAAACCTCTACTAGGTCTTATTTTCTGGGGATGTCTTATTTTCAGGGAAACAGGGTAACATTAAGGCTGGGTGGCCATCTGTCAGGGATGCTTTGCTTGTGCTTTTGGTGCACAAAGGCAAAAGGGGGTTTGGTCTAAATGGCCCAAGGGGTCTCTTCCAACCCTGTTTATTATTATTATATTATTATTATTACGTATTATTATTATTAATAATAACATTGAGGCTGGATGGCCATCTGTCAGGGATGCTTTGGTTGTGCTTTTGGTGCACAGAGGCAGAAGGGGGTTGGACTAAATGGCCCAAAGGGTCTCTTCCAACCCTTTTTGTTATTATTATTATTGTTATTAACATTGAGGCTGGGTGGCCATCTGTCAGGGGTGCTTTGCTTGTCAATGGCTCAAAGAGTCTCTTCCAACCTTCTTTATTTATTTATTATTATTTATTTATTATTTGTTATTATTATTATTAATTATTATTGTTCACTGGCCAACTATAGTCCGGCCCTCCAAGGGTCCGAAGGATCGCGAACTGGCCCCCCGTTTTAAAAGTTTGGGGACCCCTGGACTAGAGAGATGATTGGCCGAAACGAACAAAATGAAGTTCAACAGGGACAAATGCAAGAGACTTCACTTCGGCAGAAAAAATGGAAATCAAAGATACAGAATGGGGGACGATGCCTGGCTTGACAGCAGTGTGTGCGAAAAAGACCTTGGAGTCCTCGTGGGGAAGAAGTTAAACATGAGCCAACAATGTGATGCGGCAGCTAAAAAAGCCAATGGGATTCTGTCCTGCATCAATAGGGGAATAGCGTCTAGATCCAGGGAAGTCCTGCTCCCCCTTATTCTATTCTGCCTTGGTCAGACCACACCTAGAATCACACTGGGTCCAATTCTGGGCACCACAGTTGAAGGGAGATGTTGACAAGCTGGAAAGCGTCCAGAGGAGGGCGACTAAAATGATTAAGGGTCTGGAGAACAAGCCCTATGAGGAGCGGCTTAAAGAGCTGGGCATGTTTAGCCTGCAAAAGAGAAGGCTGAGAGGAGACATGAGAGTAGCCATGTACAAATACGTGAAGGGAAGTCATAGGGAGGAGGGAGCAAGCTTGTTTTCTGCTGCCCTGCAGACTAGGACGCAAGGGAACAAGGGCTTCAAACTACAGGGAAGGAAGGAGATTCCACCTGAACATCAGGAAGAACTTCCTCACTGTGAGAAGGGCTGTTCACCAGTGGAACTCTCTGCCCCGGGCTGTGGTGGAGGCTCCTTCCTTGGAGGCTTTTAAGCAGAGGCTGGATGGCCATCTGTCGGGGGTGCTTTGAATGCGATTTCCTGCTTCTTAGCAGGGGGTTGGACTGGATGGCCCATGTGGTCTCTTCCAACTCTACTATTCTATGATTCTATGATTCTATGAAGGCAGCATAAGAATAATACAGTAGAATCTCACTTTGAATATGTTTTAATGATTTTTAACTGGGAATTTTTATATACTGTTTATATTTAATCCTGTTTTAATGTCTGCATATTTTTATATTTTGGGTTGTATCCTGATGCTTTCATGTTAGGCCGCTTTGGGAGAGATAAAGCAGGGTATTTATAATAATAATAGAAATACAGTAGAGCCTCGCTTATCCAAGGTTCTGGATTATCCAAGCCATTTTTGTAGTCAATGTTTTCAATACATCGTGATATTTTGGTGCTAAATTCGTAAATACAATAATTACAACATAACATTACTGCATATTGAACTACTTTTTCTATCAAATTTGTTGTAAAACATGATGTTTTGGTGCTTAATTTGTAAAATCATAACCTAATTTGATGTTTCATAGGCTTTTCCTTAATCCCTCCTTATTATCCAAGATATTCGCTTATCCAAGGCTCTGCCGGCCCGTTTAGCTTGGATAAGTGAGACTCCACTGTAATAATAATAATAATAATAATAATAATAATAATAATAAGACTTTCAGGTCGGTGGTTCGGATCCGGGGAGCAGGGTGAACTCCCACTGTTAGCCCCAGCTTCTGCCAACCTAGCAGTTCGAAAACATGCAAAGGTGAGTAGATGAATAGGTACTGCGGGAAGGTAACGGCGCTCCATGCAGTCATGCCAGTGGCCACATGACCTTGGAGGTGTCTACGGACAACGCCGGCTCTTCATCTTAGAAATGGAGATGAGCACCAATCCGCAGAGTCGGACACGACTGGACTTAACGTCAGGCGAAAACCTTTAGAAAGTGAAAATCATTAGGAGACACAGCACATAAATATACTCCTTGGAGAGAAGGCCTTTGAGAGCATGTATTAGTCAAAACGTATTGGGAGTTTTATGGAATGGTAGGATTTTTTTTTTTTTGGTCAATGTTTAAATATTATAATTGGTGCTTGTCTTTGTTTATTGATGTATTTTATATTGTTACTATTTTGTATTTGATATTTCTGTGACCCACCCCGGGTCCCCTTCAGGGGAGATGGAGGCGGGATACAAATAAAATTATTATTATTATTATTATTATTATTATTATTATTATTATTATTATTATTATTGTTGTTGTTATTATTATTGTATGACACAGCAAACAAGATAGATATGCTGGATTTCGTATCACAAAATCACATGTTGAACACTTCCCAAGTGTCTAGGACTGTGTGATGTATTATTATTATTATTATTATTATTATTATTATTATTATTATTAGGATTTGTAGTTCGAGTCCTGAGAAGCCGGCTGCAAAAATCACACTGCAAACCTCCGGGTTCCATGAGATGCCCCATTGGCGGCGAAAGCTGTATCAAAGCACTATAATTACGCCGTATGAAAGAAAGCAGAGCAAAGGTCGTGTGAAATTAGCATTTGATGTATTTTTTGTTATGCTAATTAGCAATTAGGCCTCCCTGTCTGGAGATGGGAGCCGGGACTTTCCAAAGGCAACTACCTACCGCAGAGCTCTATGGACTTTTCCCAAACTCTTCCCATCGAGCCCTGGGCACACTTTGAAAATCCCAGTTCATGTTCTCCCAGTGGCAACTGAACTTAATTATACGTTCCTGTAATTGAACTAAATTGGGAGCTCATAAAGCTTACTGTTTGAGATAAGAGCTCCCAGAACCCCCTGCCCTGCATTGCCAATGGCAGTGATGGTTGCAAATTATGGGAATTGTAACCTAATTTCTCCAAGCAGTGAATAATATACATAATAATATATTAATTATTTATATCTAAATGTGAAAATATCTATCTACACAATAATATAACATATTGTATATGTATATAATGATAATGTAATACAATATAATAATAATATGATAATATTATTATATCTATATATATAAAAGGGTAATGAAATTTCGGCCTAGGACAAAACAACAAAACTACACATCCCAGAAACACTAAACTTGGCAGCACAACCCCTCATCCATGCCTCTACGTTCATACAACACAAAGCTCCAGCTACTCCAGAAAACGGCCAGGCTTTGAGACTGCAAGGCTATTCACTGCTATTCTGCCAACAAAAGATTCCCATAAGCCACAGCAACGCGTGGCCGGGCAAAGCTAGTAATGATATAATATGATAATGTAATACAACATAATAATAATGATATAATATAATATAATTATTATTATTATATTATATTATTATAATTATAATATGATAATGTAATACAATATAATAATAATTATTATACACTATTATAATGGTATATTTATATTATATATTGTAATAATATTACAATATAGTGCTATAGTACAATATAGTAATATATAATGCTTATATTGTGCTATACAAATAATATAATATATTGTATGTACATGTGACTTGTGAGCCGCCCTGAGTCCCCTTCGGGGTGAGAAGGGCAGGATATAAATGTCACTAATAAATAACAACAACAACAACAATAATATAATATATAATAATAATAATAAAATAATAATAATAATAAATAAAATATAAAATAAATAAATAATAAAAATTAAAATAATAAAATATAAATAATAATAAATAAAATATAAATAAAATAATAAAATAAATAATAAAATATAAATATAAATATAAATATAATAAAATAATAAAATAAATAATAAAATAATAAAATATAAATATAAATAAATAAAATATAAATAAAATAATAAAATAAATAAATAAATAAATAAATATAAAATAAAATAATAAATAAATAAAAAAATATAAACTAAAATAATCTGTTCCAAACAGAAAAGCCACACATACTGTATATCTATCATGAGGAGTGGGGTGCGCCTTCCTAGACCCTTTGGGATCATAGTTTTGCAGTGGGATGCTGGAATTCCTAACCCATCCGGGTTTATTTACCCCCCCCCCCCAAGTTTATCTCATCCCAGGCAATCTACGAAAGGGCCCCTCGGTGGTCTCGGTGGTCTCGGTGGTCTCTCTGCTCCTCCGTCCCAAGGTGCCAGCTTGGCTGCCAGATCTCCCTAATGATAGCCTTTGCGTTGGGGAAAAGCAGAGGATTGTGCTTAGCTGAGGTCTAAACGCAGCACGAGTCATAAATGTAGGGTTTTAGGGAGGAAAAATGAGAGAACAGAGCAAAAACGTCGCCAAAGAGGCCTTTGAAGTAGACGTCAGGGGAAGGGCAGCAAGCCTTGGAATGCAAAAGCAGCCGTAGTAGTTAGTCACATCGTTCTAGCAAATCATCACAGAGCTGAGCAAGTTTGCTTCCTATCTCTGTCTGTTCTTCAATCTCCCACATACACAGATTTTTTCTTTCCCCAGGAGACAAAGACAACGGCCCAAACGGGCTCTGAGTCATGCTAAAGGGACCCTAAACAACTTGTAAATGGCACGAAAAGGGCCAAACGGGCCCTGGGCCACCCTAATAGGGCACTAAACAATTTGTAAATGGCACCAAACGGGCCCTGGGCCACCCTAAAAAGGCCCTAAACAATTAATAAATGGCAACAAACGGGCAAAACAGGCCCTGGGCCACCCTAAAAAGGCTCTAAACATCTTGCATAAGGCCCGAAATGGGCCCTAGGTCACCCCAAATGGGCCCTAAATAACTTGTAAATGGCACGAAAAGGGCAAAACGGGCCCTGGGCCACCCTAAAAAGGCCCTAAACAATTAATAAATGGCAACAAACGGGCAAAACAGGCCCTGGGCCACCCTAAAAAGGCTCTAAACATCTTGCATAAGGCCCGAAATGGGCCCTAGGTCACCCCAAATGGGCCCTAAATAACTTGTAAATGGCACGAAAAGGGCAAAACGGGCCCTGGGCCACCCTAAAAAGGCCCTAAACAATTAATAAATGGCAACAAACGGGCAAAACAGGCCCTGGGCCACCCTAAAAAGGCTCTAAACATCTTGCATAAGGCCCGAAATGGGCCCTAGGTCACCCCAAATGGGCCCTAAATAACTTGTAAATGGCACGAAAAGGGCAAAACGGGCCCTGGGCCACCCTAAAAAGGCCCTAAACAATTAATAAATGGCAACAAACGGGCAAAACAGGCCCTGGGCCACCCTAAAAAGGCTCTAAACATCTTGCATAAGGCCCGAAATGGGCCCTAGGTCACCCCAAATGGGCCCTAAATAACTTGTAAATGGCACGAAAAGGGCAAAACGGGCCCTGGGCCACCCTAAAAAGGCCCTAAACAATTAATAAATGGCACCAAATGGGCCAAACGGGCCCTGGACCACCCTAAAAGGGCCCTAAACATCTTGCATAGGGCCCGAAATGGACCCTAGGTCACCCTAAATGGGCCCTAAATAACTTGTGAAAGGCACCAAATGGGCCAAATCGGCCCTGGGCCACCCTAAATGGGCCTTAAACAACTTGTAAAATGCACCAAAAGTACTAAATGGGCCCTGGGCCACCCTAAATGGGCCCCAAACAACTTGTAAACAGCACCAAATGGGCCCTGGGCCACCCTAAAGAATAAGTTTTGTTGGCTTCGACTCAGTCTGGACTAAGGTTTATGTACAAGGTTTTTGTGGATGAATGGCTCAAGTATTTTGTATTGTTTTAAATCTGTATTTAACTGCTTATGTTTTTATTCTTTTGTATTGGCATCGAATTCTGCCCGTTTTGTAAGCCGCCTTGAGTCCCTTCGGGTGAGAAGGGCGGGATAGAAATGATGGAAATAAATAAATAAAATAAATAAACAACTTGCGAAAGTCACCAAATGGGCAAAACGGGCTGTGCTCTAAGGTTCCTTGTCTTGTGCGAAGCTTCCTGCTCCTTTCCTAGGCAGAGAACATTGAACATGCAGGCAGATCCTATCCAGCTGCAAAGGTTTGAAACCTTTGCACACAATCTGCGTTTACATGGTCGGGCGCCTGGCCTCCCTGGACTGGACGGGCCAAATTCGGAAAGACGCACGGGGCCATCCTCTGCCCGCTCAGTCCTTCCCTCGAGCCTTATTTTGTGCTCCCAACGAACCACAACCCGGTGCCGGTTCTGATAACAGCGTGGTGCCAATTGGCGAGGATGTGCCATCTAACTTCCCTGGCAAATCAGGTCAATTGTGTTGCCATGGTGAAAAAGGCTGTGATCTCATAAAGAATGGTATTATCAGATTATAAGCAGAACTAAGAGATTTCAGTCAAAGGGGGGGGGGGGTTGGTGTGCAGGCAGGACGGCGGGTCAGGTGGGTGAGGTCCCCGGGGTCTCCGCTTTCCCTTTCTCCGCCGTTCGCATATGAGCCACAACTTCCGTCCTTTGGTGAATCCTCCAGCGTTTCAACTGGAAAAAGCACAAGTTTCAGATGGTATTGGTAGGAGACCAGGGCGGCGGATAATGTGGCTTTCTTGTCACTGGTACTCGCTGGGATCTGGTCTCAACTTTAAAGGAGTTGCGTTCAGCACCTTGGAGAGCTCACCAAACACCTCAACATGGATCAATGGTTCTCAACCTGGGAGTCCCCATGTATCTTGGCGTCCTACAACTCCCAGAATTCCCAGCCAGTTTACCAGCTGTTAGGATTTCTTGGAGTTGAAGGCCAAAACATCTGGAGACCCCAGGTTGAGAACCATGGGATTATGATAACAGAGTTGCAAAACCATAATAATAATAATAATAAAAATAATAATAAGGTGACAGTCGCATTGACAAAAAACAACAGGAAAAACTCAGCCGCTATCTGGACCTCAAGACTGAACTTCAAAGACTCTGGCAGAAACCAGTGCAGGTGGTCCCAGTGGTGATGGGCATACTGGGTGCCGTGCCAAAAGATCTCAGCCGGCATTTGGAAACAAGAGACATTGACAAAATCACGATCTGCCAACTGCAAAAGGCCACCCTACTGGGATCTGTGCGCATCATCCGAAAATACATCACACAGTCCTAGAGACTTGGGAAGTGTTCGACTTGGGATTTTGTGATACGAAATCCAGCATATCTATCTTGTTTGCTGTGTCATAATAAATAATAATAATAATAATAATAATAATAATAATAATAATAAACATCACACAGTCCTAGACACTTGGGAAGTGTTTGACTTGGGATTTTGTGATACGAAATCCAGCATATCTATCTTGTTTGCTGTGTCATAATAAAATAATAATAATAATAATAATAATAATACATCACACAGTCCTAGATACTTGGGAAGTGTTCGACTTGTGATTTTGTGATACGAAATCCAGCATGTCTATCTTGTTTGCTGTGTCATAATAAAATAATAATAATAATAATAATAATAATAATAATAATAATAATAAACATCACAGAGTCCTAGACACTTGGGAAGTGTTTGACTTGTGATTTTGTGATACGAAGTCCAGCATATCTATCTTGTTTGCTGTGTCATAATAAAATAATAATAATAATAATAATAATAATAATAATACATCACACAGTCCTAGACGCTTGGGAAGTGTTCGACTTGTGATTTTGTGATATGAAATCCAGCATATCTATCTCGTTTGCTGTGCCATACAATAATAATAATAATAAAATACATCACACAGTCCTAAACGCTTGGGAAGTGTTCAACTTGTGATTTTGTGATACGAAGTCCAGCAGATCTATCTTGTTTGCTGTGTCATACTACGTCGTTGTGTCAATAATAATAATAATAATATTTTTGAGGCTGGATGGTCATCTGTCAGGGTGGTTTGATTGTGTTTTTCCTGCATCGCAGATTGGGGTTGGACTAGATGATCCCTGGGATTTCTTCTAACTCTATCATAATAATAATGTTTAAATAATAATAATAATAGAGTTGTGTGATGCACATTATCATTATATTACAATAATATTATTATATTGAGGCTGGGTGGCCATCTGTCAGGGGTGCTTTCCCTGCCTGGCAGAAATCGGGTTGGACTAGATGACCCTTGGGGTCTCTTCTAAGCTCTATTGCTTGTCCCCGACCCGCTTTAAGGAGACACGAATGAAAAGCGCCGCCTTAAAAAACACCCCGAGGCCCCGCCTCCTCCCCGTCGTCCAGATAAGAAAGGGTTACCCGGAGCCACGCCTCTTCAATCGGCGGGGACCAATGGGAGGCGAGGGGCGCGGCCGGGGGCGTGGCCTGGTAAAGGTGGGCTGGGGAGGCTTCTTGCCTGGACCAGAGGCTGGGCGGCGGGCGAAGGGAGCGATGGCTTGGCCGAGCCTGGCATCCTTGCTCCCCTGGATTGGAACTCAAGCCTTGGGCGGAGAGCGCGGATAGCGGGGCCTGGACCTGGGAGCCTGGAGCCGGTAAGGGGCGAGAAGGGGAGAGAAGAAGGCAAGAGGAGCCCCAGCCTCTCCAAAGGCAACTACTCACCTGCTGCCATGAGTCTCCTTGCAAACTCAGCAGAAGGAAGGAAACAATAATAATAATAATAATTTGCCATTTTGAATATATTTTATTTATTTTTAAATCAAGGAAAGAAAGGGAAAGAGAGCTGGTTTGGCACAGAATTGGACTCAAAACATAATAATAATAATAATAATAATAATAATAATAATAATAACAATAATAATAATAATAATTTGCCATTATATTTAAGAGTAATATTTTTAAATCAAGCAAAGCAAGGGAAAGAGAACTGGTTTGGCACAGAATTGGACCCAAAACATAATAATAATAATAATAATTTGCCATTATATTTAAGAGTAATATTTTTAAATCAAGCAAAGCAAGGGAAAGAGAACTGGTTTGGCACAGAATTGGACCCAAAACATAATAATAATAATAATAATTTGCCATTATATTTAAGAGTAATATTTTTAAATCAAGCAAAGCAAGGGAAAGAGAGCTGCTTTGGCACAGAATTGGACTCAAAACATAATAATAATACTAATAATAATAATAATAATAATAATAATAATAATTTTCCATTTATAAGGGTAATATTTTTAAATCAAGGAAAGCAAGGGAAAGAGAGCTGGTTTGGCACAGAATTGGACCCAAAACATAATAATAACAATTTGCCATTATAAATATTTAAAAATATTTCTCTCTCTCTCTCTCTCTCTCTCTCTCTATATATATATATATATAAAGAGTAATATTTTTAAATCAAGGAAAGCAAGGGAAAGAGAGCTGGTTTGGCACAGAATTGGACCCAAAACATCATAATAACAATTTGCCATTATATTTAAGAGTAATATTTTTAAATCAAGGAAAGCAAGGGAAAGAGAGTTGGTTTTGCACAGAATTGGACCCCAAACCATCCAAGATTGGAGACTCCTTGGGAATCCCTTTCAGGTGGGATCCCTTCCAGCCCCCACTGCTTGCTTTTCCAAGCCAGGAAGGTCCAGGTCCGGTTTCCCGGGGAGAGGCTCAAATATCCCGAGCGAGCGAGCGAGCCCTTGAACTCTCTTCTAAGGGCAGGGCTTTGCAAGAAGGGAGCGGAGGAGGGCAGTGCCAGGCAGGCCAAAGCTGGCCAGAGGAGCAGGAAGGACAACACAGGCCCAGCCAAGCCCAGAGGGAGCCCGAGAGCTGACTCTATCAAAGGGCAGATTTTTATCTCAACGGGAAATAAGACTTTTGAGAACTGAAGAAAGGAATTTGGAAAAACTTCGCCAAGAAGTAGCTGGAGGAGGAAAAGGAATCACTTCTTTGAGTAGTTCCAAATAAGTCGGACATTGCTGGTCTCAGAGGGCATCAAGGTGTCGAAAGATGCATTTGGATTAACTAAGGCTCTGCTGCAGATTGGCTCCAGCACCAAACAAACAATCACTTCTCAGAGTAGTTCCAAAAAAGTCTAACATTGCTGGGCTTGAAGGACATCAAGGTGTCAAAGGCTGCGTTTGGAGAAACTGAGGCACCGCTGCAGATTGGTTCCAGCACCAAGCAAACAAGGAATCGCTTCTCAGAGTAGTTCCAAATAAGTCTTAAATTGCTGGTCTTGAAGGACATCAGGTTGTTGAAGGCTGCATTTGGAGAAACTACGGCAACGCTGCAAATTGGTTCCAGCTCCAAACAAACAAGGAATCGCTTCTCAGAGTAGTTCCAAAAATGTCTAACATTGCTGGGCTTGAAGGACATCAAGGTGTCGAAGGCTGCATTTGGAGAAATTAAGGCACTGCTGCAAATTGGTTCCAGTGCCAAACAAACAAGGAATCACTTCCCAGAGTAGTTCCAGATAAGTTGTACATTGCTGGTCTTGGAGAACATCAAGGTGTCAAAGGCTGCATTTGGATGCACATAAAGCACGGTTGCAGAGTGGCTCCAGCGCCAAACAAGCAAGGAATCGCTTCTCCAAGTAGTTCCAAATAAGTCGTACATTGCTAGTCTTGAAGGACATCAAGGTGTTGAAGGCTGCATTTGGAGAAACTGAGGCACCACTGCAGATTGGCTCCAGCACCAAACAAACCGGAATCGCTTCTCAGAGTAGTTCCAAAAAAGTCTAACATTGCTGGGCTTGAAGGACATCAAGGTGTCGAAGGCTGCATTTGGAGAAACAGGCACCGCTGCAGCTTGGCTCCAGCACCAAACAAACAAGGAATCACTTCTCAGACTAGTTCCAGATAAGTTTTACATTGCCGGTCTTGAAGGCCATCAAGGTGTCAAAGGCTGCATTCAGATGAACTAAGGCTCTGCAGTGCCAAACAAACAAGGAATCCCTTCTCGAACTAGTTCCAAATAAGTCTAACATTGCTGATTTTGGAAAGCATCAAGGTGTCAAAGGCTTGGGAGACCTAAAGCACTGCTGCAGATTGGCTCCAGCATCAAACAAACAAGGAACCATTTCTTAGACTAGTTCTAAATAAGTTTTACATTGCTGGTCTTGAAGGGCATCAAGGTGTTGAAGGCTGCATTTGGATGCACATAAGGCACCTCTGCAGATTGGCTCCAGCGCCAAACAAACAAGGAATCCTTTCTCAGAGTAGTTCCAAATAAGTCCAACATTGCTGGCCTTGAAGGACATCAAGGTGTCGAAGGCTGCATTCGGATGAACTAAGGCTCTGCTGCAGATTCGCTCCAGCATCAAACAACTAGGACTTTGCAAACAAGTCATCCTTGGCCGTGTCGTAAGATGGGCAAAGATTTGGCAAGGCTAACGCAGACCCCTCCGTGAGATCATTGCAAAATGATCGGGTCATGAGACTCGGGGTCTTGCTTTGGTTTTGGTTTCTACTAGAGCCTGCAATTTGCACCGAACTTAACAGAAATTGAGTTCTTCTACATTAGAAAGCATCATGGTCTTTTCCCGTGAGCATGCCATCTCAAGAAAAGTCCAAAGTCCAGTGTATTGATTTTGGTTTCAAAGGTAAATTCATGCTTAATTTGCTCTGAGATCCTATTATTATTATTATTATTATTATTGTTGTTGTTATTATTACCGTCTGGCCTGCCTTTGATGACTTCTCCTTTGTCGACGGAGCGGGCCTCCTTTTTCCAATAAGGAGTCTCGCGGGTTCTGCGTGAACCTATGCAGGCCAGGAAAAAATACCTCTTGATGACTTTCTTTGCCACGTGGCTCCTGCTCTCGCTGTTCGGAGGAGACCAGATCCGGCGCTTGGCCTTCCTGCCCGGCAAGAGATCCGGGGCGCTGCAGAGCTGGCCTCGCTGGGCCGACGGGTTCCTCCTGGAGAGCTTTGCCGACCCCGAGCACCTCGACGGCCATGAGGGAGACCCCGAGGAGCCCTCGCCCAAAGCCCGGCGCGAGTTGAGGAGGAGCATCTACAGGAACAGCCGGTGCCGCATGGAGACCTGCTTCGACGCCTCCAAGTGCCGGGAGCACGGCTTCAAGGTCTTCGTCTACCCCTTGGAAAGAGGGGACCCCGTGTCCGAAAGTTACCTCAAAATCATCGCGTCCCTGGAAGAGTCGCGGTATTTCACGTCCAACCCGGAGGAGGCCTGTCTCTTCGTCCTTAACATCGACACGCTGGACCGGGACCACCTCTCCCTGCGTTTCGTCCGCAACATCGACGAGAAAATCCAAGGCTTCCCTCTCTGGAACGACGGGCGCAACCACCTCATCTTCAACCTCTACTCAGGCACGTGGCCCAACTACACGGAAGACTTGGGCTTCGACATCGGCCAGGCCATTCTCGCCAAGGCCAGCTTCTACATGGAGCACTTCCGCCCCGGCTTCGACATCTCCATCCCGTTGTTTTCCAAGGACCACCCCCGGAAAGGCGGGGAGCGGGGCTGGCTGCACAAGGCCTCCGTCCCGCCGCCGAAGAAGAAGTACCTCTTGGCCTTCAAAGGGAAGCGCTACCTGACCGGAATCGGCTCCGACGCCAGGAACGCTCTCCACCACATCCACAACGGCAAAGACATCATTTCCCTCACCACGTGCAAGCACGGGAAGGACTGGGAGAAGCACAAGGACACGCGGTGCGACAAGGACAACGCAGACTACGAAAAGTAAGTGAGCGGGCTTTTTGCATGTATCTATTTATTGTGTCAGAAACAAATAGAGAAAATAGCAATCTATCTTCTATCTATCTATCTATCTATCTATCTATCTATCTATCTATCTATCTATCTACTAGCTGTGCCCGGCCACGCGTTGCTGTGGCGAAGTATTGTGGTATGGGAAATAAAGTATTGAGGAATTGGTGGTAGTTACAATTATTGCTCTCCCTGTAATTAGGACTTTATTTTTCTTTTCTTTTCTTTTTGTTGTATCAACCTAGAGGCGTGGATGATGGGTTGTGTTGTCAAATTTCGAGGTTGGGGGGCCTGTAGGTTGGGGTTTTGTTGTTTTGTGGGTCGCCGTGATGCCATCAGATAATCTGTATTTTATAGGTAGTGTGGAAGAGGCCTAAGTGAGGCCTAACTCTGCCTGTCCCCTGGGCTGAGTGGGTTGCTAGGAGACCAAGTGGGCAGAGCTTAGCCTTCTAACTGGCAGCAATTGGATGAAAGCAATTATTCCTCTCCCTCTAATTAGGACTTTATTTTTCTTTTCTTTTTGTTGTATGAACGTATAGGCATGGATGAGGGGTTGTGCTGCCAAGTTTAGTGTTTCTGGGATGTGTAGTTTTGTTGTTTTGTCCTAGGCCGAAATTTCATTACCCTTTTATATATATAGATATAAACTAGCTGTGCCCGGACACGCGTTGCTGTGGCTTATGGGAATGCTTTGTTGGCCAGGTGGAATAGCAGTGAATAGCCTTGCAGCCTCAAAGGCCTGAACCCTGGCTGTACCCCGGTGCCATTGTGACCGAGGAGGTTGCTAGGAGATGAAGTGGGCGGGGCCTAAAGGGGGCAGGGCCTACCCTTCTGACCAGCAACCAGGGTTGAAAATGGCTCTTCCTCGTGCTCTAATTTGGACTTTCTTTTCCAGGTTGGATGACTATGTCTTTTTTGGCCAAATTTGGTGTGATTTGGTTCAGTGGTTTTGTTGTTTACTCTGTCCTACAAACGTACATTACATTCTTATATACAGTATCTATCGTGTCAGAAACAAATAGAGAACAGCTATAATGTATAAAAAACTGCAAACAAAACTTGACATGATACTAAATGTCCTTTAACCAGAAACTGGCAACTTGTGTCGCTGTGAGAAGGTCCTCCGTTGTGGATGTGGCAGGGCTCAGACCACATTGTAGCCACAGTGTTCTGTGGTTTGCTCTTTTCCACACTTGCATGTCATGGACTCTATTTTGTAGCCCCTTTTCTTTATTTCTTGTTGTGCCGGAGCTTAGCCTGTTCAGCGCCTTCCAAGTCGCCCTGTCTTCTATGTCCCCAGGAAGGAGTCTCTCATCCAGTTTAAGCCACTGATTGAGTTTCCGGGTTTTAGCCTGCCACTTTTGGACTCTTGCTTGCTGAGGTGTTCCTGCGAGTGTTTCTGTAGATCTTTGGAAGCTGTCTCTTGATTTAAGTTGTAGTTTGAAAAAGTCATTTTTCCAAGTTCTGATTCATCTACAGCAGGTATGGGCAAACTTCGCCCCTCCAAAACACCTGGAGGGCCAAAGTTTGCCCATGCCTGATCCACAGCATGGAACAAAGGCTACATCTACACGCTAGAATCCATACAGGGCCTTCCACACAGTCATATAACCCAGAATATCGAGGCAGATAGTCCACAACATCTGCTTTGAACTGGGGTAACTGAGTCCACATTGCTGTGTAATCCAGCTCAATGTGGATTTTATACAACTGTGTGGAAGGGTCCATAGTTTGACACTACTTTGAATGGGCATTACTTATTATTATTATTATTAGTATTATTATTATTATTATTATTATTATTATTATTATTGTATGACACAGCAAACAAGATAGATATGCTGGATTTTGTATCACAAAATCACAAGTTGAACACTTCCCTTGTTGTTGTTGTTGTTGTTGTTATTATTATTGGCTCAAAGACATAGTAGGACACAGCAAACAAGATAGAACACTTCCCAAGTGTTTAGGACTGTGTGATGTATTAATAATAATAATAATAATAATAATAATAAATACCCTGCTTTATCTCTCCCAAAGGAGACTCAAAACAGCCTAACATGAAAGCATCAGCATACAACCCGAAATATACAAGTATGCAAACATTATAACAGGATTAAATATAAACAGTATATAAAAATTTCCAGTTTAAAACCATTAAAACATATTAAAACATATTCAAAGTTCTTATGTCGCTCATGTTGAGCCTTATGAAATCTTGGGAATTGTAGTTTTGCAGTTCTGCAAGGTTTTTAACCATCTGCCAAACTACAAACTCCCAGGCTTCCGTAGCATTGAGCCGTTAAAGTGGTGCCAAACTGCATTAATTCTACAGTGTGGATGCACCCATGATGATGTGATAGATTTTGGGTACAATGTGGAGTGTGGAAAAGCGGCATTTGTATCTAGTTGACCCGTGGCCCATGTTTCCATTAGAAACTATTTAGATGAACAGCACAGGCTCATTTCCATGAAGCTTTCGCAAAAATAATTTCCCAATCGCTGGTGTCCTGGCTTAATAAGTATGTATAAGGTGTAATTATTGTTTTCTGCCTCGGGCACCGAAATGTTTGGGGCGAGCCCTTGCCGTATCTGTAAAGTTATCTCGGCAGGGAGGCGCGTGTGGTAAGGAAAACACAGGACTCAGCAAAATAAAGAAAATTGCAAGTGTTGTAGAATTCCCGTTGTCAAAAGCCAGGACATTTTGAGAGCCTTGGGAGCCGGGCGGTTAATATGTGCGCCGTGGAGCGATGTGTCAGCATCACCCTGTGCAAATATCATTAGGTTGTTTACCCAAACGTTGACTCGACTCATACTAAGTCACGGCTCCTTATCGTTTGTCCCTGGAATCTTTGGCTTAGCTCTGGAACTTGGGAAATGGGCGTTGTGTCTCTGAACATGTGCAGAATGTTTTCCTTGAAGGGTTTCCGTCTCCGCAAACCGATCCTCCTTCGGGGATGTAAACAACGATTCCCGTCTTTGCAAATGGGAAGAGAGTTTTATTTTATTTCTGTGTCATATACCTCACAGCCTTTGAAGATGCTTGCCATAGATGTGGGTGAAATGTCAGGAGAGAATGCTTCTGGAACATGGAACCCCGGGAAAAAAACAACACAACAACCCAGTCCTGTGTGTGTTCTAATCTAACCGGGGGCGCATTTACATTATTTATTTTTATTTATTTATTTGCAGTATTTATATTCCGCCCTTCTTTCTCACCCCGAAGGGGACTCAGAACGGATCACATTGTATACATATAAGGCAAACATTCAATGCCCATATACACATAGAACAAAGACAGAGACAGACACAGAGGCAATTTAACCTTCTCCCGAGGGGATGTTCGATTCCGGCCACAGGAGGAGCAGCTGCTTCATCATCCACTGCAACGGCACTTCCTCATTCCAACGACGGCTGGATGATTTTTATGGAGTGGTAAATTAGTTAAATTAGCCTCCCCACTTTTTAAGTGGTACCTTAATTTCCTACTTGATAAATGCAACTATCTTTCGGGTTGCTAGGACAGCATCGAGCAGGGGCTATTTTTTATTTTTAATTGTCGGGTGCTCACCCCGGCCACGGGCTGGCCTCGAACTCATGACCTCATGGTCAGAGTGATTTATTGCAGCTGGCTGCTCACCAGCCTGCGCCACAGCCCGGCCCCATTGCAGAATAGATGCTTTTTTGACACCACTTGTACTGCTATGGCTCCATGCTACGGGACCATGAGAGTTGTAGTTCTACAAGGTCTCTCTCCTTTTCTAACAATCAGTTTTAGTGCCTCACCAAACCGCAACTCCCACAATTCTATTGCATTGAGACAAGGTAGTTAAAGTCTTCTCAAACTGAGTTAATTCTACAGAATAGGTCAGGCACGGGCAAACTTCGGCCCTCCAGGTGTTTTGGACTTCAACTCCCACAATTCCTAACAGCCTCCGGCCTTTTCCTTCCCCCCCCTCGGACGCTTATATGGTCAGCGTAGACTCATATAATCCAGTTCAATCCAGTTAAATTGCATTGTAAACTGTAGTTGTACTCCAAATCCCGAAATTGTACATTTGGGTCGCCAAGATAGTGACAGTTCGATATACAAGAGCATCAAATTCTTTAAAGGTACTGGATAAAATTACCTTCGAGCTATGTATATAAAATTTATTTATTTACAATATTTATATTCCACCCTTCTCAGCCCGAAGGCGAATCACAATGCACATATACAGTAGAGTCTCACTTATCCAACATAAACGGGCCGGCAGAATGTTGGATAAGCGAATATGTTGGATAATAAGGAGAGATTAAGGAAAAGCCTATTAAACATCAAATTAGGTTATGATTTTCCAAATGAAGCACCAAAACATCATGTTAGACAACAAATTTGGCAGAAAAAGTAGTTCTATACGCAGTAATGCTATGTAGTAATTACTTTATTTATGAATTTAGCACCAAAATATCACGATGTATTGAAAACATTGACTACAAAAATGCGTTGGATAATCCAGAACGTTGGATAAGCAAGTGTTGGATAAGTGAGACTCTACTGTATATAGCAAACATTCAATGCCATTAGATATGCGACATATATAGACAGACACAGAGGCAATTTCACATTCTCCAGCTTCTGGCTTCATGAGGGTATGCTCAATTCTGGCCACAGGGGGAGCTGCCGCTTCACCGTCCACTTGTGACACCGAGTCCTTGGTGGAGTACTTCCTCATTCCTTTACGCACACTGCTGGAAGTTTTATAGTGTTGTAAATTAGTTAAATTAGCCTCCCCGCATAAAGCGGTACCTAGAATTTTGTACTCAACAGATGCAACTGTTTTTCGAGCTGCTTAGGTCAACAGTGAGCTAGGCTATTAACGGTCGGGAGCTCAATCCGTTCGGTCAGTAGTGATTTATTGCAACTGGCTATTAGCCAGGTAAGCCACAGCCCGGCCCATGAATCATCTTGCGTATATGAAACATCAATGAATTTATGCTTCAAGGCACATACATATATTGGTATTCCAAAATCCAAAGCACTTCTAGTCTCAAGCACGTCAACCTGGGCAAGTGAAGGTAAAAGAGAGTGAAAATGAAGCAGAAATGTATTTTTCTCTCTTTATGGAGCTTTCTAGACCCTTTCCTTTGCAACCTTAAAGCTGGGAACACCTAGTTGTTATGAGACATAACAATTAAATGTGTCGCAGCAAGAAATCCCGGAGCCTGAATGGCCGTCATTATAGTAAATGACTGAGCTTTGGGTTGTTTGTTTGTTGACCTTTTAAATCCGTTGAACTCGGTAGGTTGGTACGAAACACCGATTCTCAATTTGCAGAAGTGCAGCAGATGGCGAATAATTCCTGCCGTCCTCTTCCTTTCCTCCGTCGTGTCCTCTTCTTTCTGCTCCGTCCTCTTGTCAAGAAATGCCGGGATTCCCGCACGGGTTTGGCATCCACGGTCCAGGAATCCTGCCCAATCCAGCCTTGTTTTTCTTGGCTACAAAATGCCCCGCCGCAATGAGCCGTGCATGCTTTTCATTGTGCTTATTCAGTAGTAAACTTTTTATAATCAGACTGAAACTTGACATAAAGTCAACAGAGATGCACATCAATTGGATTACTCAACGCGAAATGATTCATAGCCAGATGCGCCGTGCCAAGATACAGAAGGAAAACTAATCCCGAAATGTGGATCTTCTGATCCTGGGGAGGGGTGTCAAACTTGTTGGAGGTTGTAGAACTAAATAAATAAACAAATAAATACATAAATGAATAGAAGTTTTAACACAGTTTCTGGATCAAGAGAAACCCCGCAGTATAATAAAATGTCACTCAGGCTTGTGTAACAAGTAACAGTGTCTTTACTTCGGTTCGAAAGATCCAAACAGGGCGACAATATATACAGCAGTCTTTCTCAATTCACACAGAGAACATAGGGAATAAACAATCCCTTTTAAACAGTCTTTAAATATGCCTCATTTGTCTTACAGGCCCAGGCTGTGGCGCAGGCTGGTGAGCAGCTAGCCAGCTGCAGCCAGCTGTAACAAATTACTCTGACCAAGAGGTCGTGAGTTCGAGGCCAGTTCGGAGCCTATGTTTGTCTTGACTTTGTTCTATGTTAAAGGCATTGAATGTTTGCCTTATATGTGTAATGTGATCCGCCCTGAGTCCCCTTCGGGGTGAGAAGGGTGGAATATAAATACTGTATATAAATAAAATAAATAAATAAATAAATAATCAGGCTTCGGAGAGTATGACAGTCATTTCCTTCCTGACCATTTCCAGTCCGAGATTAAAACCGTTTGTCTCGGCACCAAGCTAGAGACAGCAGCCAATCGGAATTCTGGCTCCTGACTGGCAAAGCCAATCAGCAATCGACACATCTCCTTTCCAGTCAATGCACCACATCATGGTGCCTCTTTTACAAATCCTCACAAAACTGCATTAATTAAAGTGTGTAGATTCACCCAGGGTTCGAGTCTGTGCCAACCAACCCTGGACAAATCTTACTGAGAAAACTTAGTCTTTAAGTGTCTGTAAATTAGACTTGAAGACCCATAAGAACAACAACCTCTTTGTAAAATGAAGTGATGTTCACTGGAAGCTGGGCATTAAGCTCCGCTGAGATAGTTTTAACTTTGTTTATGTTTTCAAATACATTACAACTTGTGCCCTCGGTTCGTGTCTGACACGATCAAATAAACCTGAAATCTGGTTGCAGATCATGTTGCCAAAAATGCAGCCGCAAACTGGGGAAAACCCCTTTCAAGGGAGTTTTTGGTTTCAAGGTGTTTTCCCAGGTTGCAAGCATGCTCAGGATGGGGAAATTTGGCAATATGGTTTTCTGCCAAATCTGAATTTCAAGGTTTGGAGGGCAAACCCAGAAGTCCAGTGGATTGCATGCTGGCTGTCCCCATTGTAAAAATTATTATATATTATTATTATTATTATTATTATTATTATTATTATTATTATTATTATTATTATTATTATTATTATTGTAGAGCTTCACTTATCCAACATAAACGGGCTGGCAGAATGTTGGATAAATGAAAATGTTGAATAATGAGGGATTAAGGAAAAGCCTATTGAACGTCAAATTATGTTATGATTTTACAAATTAAGCACCAAAAACATGGTAAAGGTTGTGTAGTAATTACTGTATTTATGAATTGAGCACCAAAACATGGCAATATATTGAAGACATGGACTGCAAAAACAGTGGCTACTAACAAATTGACTACAAATAGAGATAGAATTGCATAAAATGAACTTAGAATAACAACATTGTCGGAAATTAAATCCATAAAAAGTTCAATCCTTGCTGCCTAGAGAAACAGCTGTGGATCGGGATGGGAGGCAGGCTGCATTGGATAACCAGAACGTTGGATAAGTGGATGTTGGATAAGTGAGACTCTACTGTATTATTAGTATTATTATTATTTATTTGAAACACAACAATCTGCTGGCTGTTGTATTGGATCACACGTCGGACAGTTCCCAAGTGTCCTGTATTATTATTATTATTTTATTATGACACAGCAAACAAGATAGATATGCTGGATTTCGTATCACAAAATCACAAGTCGCACACTTCCCAAGTGTCTAGGACTGTGATGTATTTTCGGATGATGCATGCACATCCCAGCAGGGTGGCCTTTTGCAGGTGGCAGATCGTAATTTTGTCAATGTCTATTGTTTCCAAATTCCGGCTGAGATCTTTTGGCACGGCACCCAGTGTGCCCATCACCACCGGGACCACCTGCACTGGTTTCTGCCAGAGTCTTTGAAGTTCAGTCTTGAGGTCCTGAGAGCGGCTGAGTTTTTCCTGTTGTTTTTCGTCAATGCGACTGTCACCTGGGATGGCGACATCAATGATCCAAACCTTTTTCTTTTCCACAACTGTGATGTCTGGTGTGTTGTGTTCCAGAACTTTGTCAGTCTGGATTCGGAAGTCCCACAGTATCTTTGCGTGCTCATTTTCCAAGACTTTTGCAGGTTTGTGATCCCACCAGTTCTTTGCTGCTGGCAGGTGGTACTTGAGGCATAAGTTCCAATGAATCATTTGGGCCACATAGTTGTGCCTCTGTTTGTAGTCTGTCTGTGCGATTTTCTTACAGCAGCTGAGGATATGATCAAGGGTTTCGTCGGTTTCTTTGCACAGTCTGCATTTTGGGTCATCAGCTGATTTTTCGATCTTGGCCTGAATTGCCTTTGTCCTGATGTCTTGTTCCTGGGCTGCAAGGATCAGGCCTTCTGTCTCCTTCTTCAGGGTCCCATTCGTGAGCCAGAGCCAGGTCTTCTATTATTATTATTATTATTATTATTATTAATTGCCTTTGTCCTGATGTCTTGCTCCTGGGCTGCAAGGATCAGGCCTTCTGTCTCCTTCTTCAGGGTCCCATTCGTGAGCCAGAGCCAGGTCTTCTATTATTATTATTATTATTATTATTATTATTATTATTATTATTATTATTATCATTAATTGCCTTTGTCCTGATGTCTTGCTCCTGGGCTGCAAGGATCAGGCCTTCTGTCTCCTTCTTCAGGGTCCCATTCGTGAGCCAGAGCCAGGTCTTCTCCTTATCAGCTTTTCCTTCAATTTTGTCAAGGAACTTTCCATGCAATGTTTTGTTGTGTCAGCTGTCAGCTCTAGTTTGTAGTGCGGTTTTCTTGTACTGGTTTTTTGTCTGCTGTGCTTTGAGGAGTTTCTGATTTTTTACTTCAATCAATAATAATAATAATAATAATAATAATAGCTCCATTTAAAAAGTAACATGTATGGGCACCTAGGACTTTACATGCATCAGGACCAGCCATCTCCCTGACGTGTTAAGTATTTGCGTGGGCAGTGGCGGTATCTTACTGTACACATGTAAACAACCCACACCGAAGGTTGTAAACAAACAATCCGCAGCTGTCCTTCCGTCCCGCCCCCGCCCGGAGCACCTCTCCAGATGGTCTGAGCCTCTGCTTGGGAGTTGCACCTACTCCAAGCAGATCTGCCGTGAAATTAAACGGTGTGCAACATGCTCTTAGCAAATGATGCCTTGATAGGAAGGATGGAACCAGGTGGGCAGCCAACGCAGGCCCACATCTGCTGAATTTGGGGAAATGCCGTGACATTTCAAACTGTTCCTTCGCACCGGGATTTTCCGTGGCGAGCAAATGGAAATGGCATTTGCTAATACAATATTTGCTGCCTCTTTGAAAGCGAGGACAAGGAGGTGTGTTGTGCTCCTGCTGCGGGAATTATACTTGGCCTTTATATTTGTGGGTTTTACTTTAGTGGCTTTAGTGGGTGACTTGAGAACATAAGACAAGTCGCTTCTGGTGTGAGAGAATTGGCTGTCTACTGAGATGTTGCCCATCCTGCTGGGAGGCTTCTCTCATGTCCCCACAAGCTAGAGCTGACATACGAAAGCTCACCCTGTCTCAGAAGCGATTTGAGAACATATTGCAAGTTGCTTCTGGTGTGAGAGAATTGGCTGTCTACTGAGACGTTGCCCAAGGGATGCCTGGATGTGTTACCATCCTGCTGGGAGGCTTCTCTTATGTCCCCGCAAGCTGGAGCTGACATACGAAAGCTCACCCTGTCTCAGAAACGATTTGAGAACGTACTGCAAGTTACTTCTGGTGTGAGAGAATTGGCTGTCTACTGAGACGTTGCCCAAGGGATGCCGGGATGTGTTACCGTCCTGCTGGGAGGCTTCTCTCATGACCCCGCAAGCTGGAGCTGACATATAAGAGCTCACCCTGTCTCAGAAGCGATTTGAGAACATACTGCAAGTCGCTTCTGGTGTGAGAGAATAGGCTGTCTACTGAGATGTTGCCCATCCTGCTGGGAGGCTTCTCTCATGTCCCCACAAGCTAGAGCTGACATACGAAAGCTCACCCTGTCTCAGAAGCGATTTGAGAACATATTGCAAGTTGCTTCTGGTGTGAGAGAATTGGCTGTCTACTGAGACGTTGCCCAAGGGATGCCTGGATGTGTTACCATCCTGCTGGGAGGCTTCTCTTATGTCCCCGCAAGCTGGAGCTGACATACGAAAGCTCACCCTGTCTCAGAAACGATTTGAGAACGTACTGCAAGTTACTTCTGGTGTGAGAGAATTGGCTGTCTACTGAGACGTTGCCCAAGGGATGCCGGGATGTGTTACCGTCCTGCTGGGAGGCTTCTCTCATGACCCCGCAAGCTGGAGCTGACATATAAGAGCTCACCCTGTCTCAGAAGCGATTTGAGAACATACTGCAAGTCGCTTCTGGTGTGAGAGAATAGGCTGTCTACTGAGACGTTGCCCAAGAGATGCCGGGATGTATTAGCATCCTGCTGGGAGGCTTCTCTTATGTCCCCGCAAGCTGGAGCTGACATACAAAAGCTCACCCTGTCTCAGAAGCGATTTGAGAACATACTGCAAGTCGCTTCTGGTATGAGAGAATTGGCTGTCTACAGAGACGTTGCCCAAGGGATGCCCAGATGTGTTACCATCCTGCTGGGAGGCTTCTCTCATGTCCCCACAAGCTAGAGCTGACATACAAAAGCTCACCATGTCTCAGAAGCGATTTGAGAACATACTGCAAGTCGCTTCTGGTGTGAGAGAAATGGCTGTCTACTGAGACGTTGCCCAAGGGATACCCAGATGTGTTACCATCCTGCTGGGAGGCTTCTCTCATGTCTCTGCAAGCTAGAGCTGACACATGGGAGCTCACCCGTGTTGCCGAGTCAAGCTTTGGGATAACTGCAGTGCAAGAATGGATGTCTAAAATGTATAATGACCTTAGAATGGCTTTTTAGACCATGACTTTTTGGTTGGCGCGGTTTAAAAAATTTTATGTCTAAATTTTTAAATATTTAATATTTTAAGCTTTGATTTTGTATGTGTTTTGGGGCATCGGATTGTGCCATGTGTAAGCCGCCTTGAGAAAGGCGTGGTATAAACGGGGCAAATAAAATAGTAAATAAATAAACCCAGCCTTCAGGTCAGCAGTTCAGCCGGCACATATAAAAACAATGGCACTTTCTTCATTGGACCAAGGGTGAAAGAGTTCCGCCTTGTGCTTGGTTGCAAAGAGGCCACAGAGGCTTCCAATTTTGTCTCTCCTGACATTGCAACAGCAGTTCCAGAAGCCACAGCAAACGGGATCTCTGATGCACACACACACACACAGACAGACACACACACACACACAACCTTTCTCCAAGATGAATGGTCCCCTCTCTGCTGATCTGACAGATACATGATCTCATCTGGCAGGTTTCACAGTTCGCGAGAGACCCAGGAAGGAAAGAAAGCATGTGCTTGCTTGGCAATTTACTGATTGCAGCAAAGCCACAACCAGGACAGCTGAGCAAAGCAGAGGGGAAAATGGACCGGAGAAGATGTGTCTGAAAAAGCAGAAAATCCACTGCTTTAGGCAGAGAGACATCTGGGATAAGGTTCCCAGGTGGCCAAGCTACCAAGGCTTCTAGAAGTCCAAAACATCTGGAGATGCACTTCTCATCCTTGGTGCAAAATCCCTATGCCAGTGATCACGTAGGGCAGGGGTCCCCAAACTAAGGCCCTCCAAGGTCATTGACCCGGCCCCTGTCCTAAACTTTAGACTTAGGGATGACTTAAGTCTACCTGGTCTTTGGACGTCTCTTTGCTTATTTATGGCCTTATGAGATCGTCTAGATGGTCTTTGAAGGTCTCTTTGCTTAGCTACGGCCTTATGAGACTATCTAGATGGCTTTTGGAGATCACTATCCTTACCTATGATCCTATGAGACTGTCTAGATGGTCTTTGAGGGTCCCTTTCCTTATCTATGGTCTTCTGGTGGCTTTATGAGATTATCTAGATGGTCTTTGGAGGTCTCTTTGCTTATCTATGGTCTTATGAGATTGTCTAGATGGTCTTTGGAGGTCTCTTTGCTTATCTATGGTCTTATGAGATCGTCTAGATAGTCTTTGGAGGTCTCTTTGCTTATCTATGGTCTTATGAGATAATCTAGATGGTCTTTGGAGGTCTCTTTGCTTATCTATGGTCTTATGAGATCGTCTAGATGGTCTTTGGAGGTCTCTTTGCTTATCTATGGTCTTATGAGATCGTCTAGATGGTCTTTGGAGGTCTCTTTGCTTATCTATGGTCTTATGAGATCGTCTAGATGGTCTTTGGAGGTCTCTTTGCTTATCTATGGTCTTATGAGATCGTCTAGATGGTCTTTGGAGGTCTCTTTGCTTATCTATGGTCTTATGAGATCGTCTAGATGGTCTTTGGAGGTCTCTTTGCTTATCTATGGTCTTATGAGATAATCTAGATGGTCTTTGGAGGTCTCTTTGCTTATCTATTGTCTTATGAGATCGTCTAGATGGTCTTTGGAGGTCTCTTTGCTTATCTATGGTCTTATGAGATCGTCTAGATGGTCTTTGGAGGTCTCTTTGCTTATCTATGGTCTTATGAGATTGTCTAGATGGTCTTTGGAGGTCTCTTTGCTTATCTATGGTCTTATGAGATCGTCTAGATGGTCTTTGGAGGTCTCTTTGCTTATCTATGGTCTTATGAGATCGTCTAGATGGTCTTTGGAGGTCTCTTTGCTTATCTATGGTCTTATGAGATCGTCTAGATGGTCTTTGGAGGTCTCTTTGCTTATCTATGGTCTTATGAGATCGTCTAGATGGTCTTTGGAGGTCTCTTTGCTTATCTATGGTCTTATGAGATAATCTAGATGGTCTTTGGAGGTCTCTTTGCTTATCTATTGTCTTATGAGATCGTCTAGATGGTCTTTGGAGGTCTCTTTGCTTATCTATGGTCTTATGAGATCGTCTAGATGGTCTTTGGAGGTCTCTTTGCTTATCTATGGTCTTATGAGATCGTCTAGATGGTCTTTGGAGGTCTCTTTGCTTATCTATGGTCTTATGAGATCGTCTAGATGGTCTTTGGAGGTCTCTTTGCTTATCTATGGTCTTATGAGATCGTCTAGATGGTCTTTGGAGGTCTCTTTGCTTATCTATGGTCTTATGAGATCGTCTAGATGGTCTTTGGAGGTCTCTTTGCTTATCTATGGTCTTATGAGATCGTCTAGATGGTCTTTGGAGGTCTCTTTGCTTATCTATGGTCTTATGAGATCGTCTAGATGGTCTTTGGAGGTCTCTTTGCTTACCTATGGTCTTATGAGATCGTCTAGATCAGGGGTCCCCAAACTAAGGACCATGGGCCGGATGCGGCCCTCCAAGGTCATTTACCTGACCCCTGTCCTAAACTTTAGACTTAAGGTTGACCTAAGTCTACCTGGTCTTTGAAGGTCTCTTTGCTTAGCTATGGCCTTATCAAACCATCTAGATGGCTTTTGGAGGTCACTTTCCTTACCTGTGGTCCCATGAAATCATCTAGATGGCCTTTGAGGTCCCTTTCCTTATCTATGGTCTTCTGGTGGCCTTATGAGATCATCTAGATTGCCTTTGAGGGTCCCTTTCCTAACCTATGGTCTTATGAAACCATCTAGATGGTCCTTGGAGGTCTCTCTGCTTACCTATGGCCTTATGAGATCGTCTACCTGGTCTTTGGAGGTCACTTTCTTTACCTATGGTCCTATGAGACTGTCTAGATGGCCTTTGAGGGTCCCTTTCCTTACCTATGGTCTTATGAGACCATCTAGATGGTCCTTGGAGGTCTCTTTGCTTACCTATGGCCTTATGAGATTGTCTAGAGTAGGGACTCAATTGTGTTGGATGATGAGAAGAAGGAACTGACTGTTCTTGAAACCAACCAAAGTGTTCCATAGCTGCAACTTGGAGCTCCAACTCACACCGACTCTCTGATGCCAACGGCCTTGTTTTCAAATCCTCGGAGGTCCTGGAACCTTAAGTCCCCTTGACATGCATCCTCTCCATATGTATGTGTCTATGTCATGATCCCGCCATAGAGCTCCAGGGACCCCTTTCCCAGGCCAAGATGATGCATCTCGTCCGAGAGAGCCATTTCTCACTCCGCTTGGTTCCCTGTCAACGCCTGGCAAACACAGACGTTTCTTCAGAGGTGTGACATTTACGACATGCAAATATTTGGAAATGCAGCGCCGAGGAGCAGCAACAACATCAGGACGGCGTCTTATCTTGAGATACTGAATGCGTGCGCTATGTTTGCTCGCGGAGCCGGACAGGTTTCCATGGCACCTTCGGGGAACCAGGCACGGCTTTAGATGCAAAAAAATAAATAAATCTGAGATGCAGACTCAGTATCATTACAGAACAAACAATTCTGCTTCTGGGTTGCTGTGAGTTGTCCGCCCTGTCTGGCCATGTTCCAGAAGCATTCTCTCCTGATGTTTCGCCCACATCTATGGCAGGCATCCCCAGAGTTTATGAAGTCTGTTGGAAACTGGGCAAGTGGGGTTTATATATCTGTATGGCCATGTTCCAGAAGCATTCTCTCCTGATGTTTCGCCCACATCTATGGCAGGCATCCCCAGAGTTTATGAAGTCTGTTGGAAACTGGGCAAGTGGGGTTTATATATCTGTATGGCCATGTTCCAGAAGCATTCTCTCCTGATGTTTCGCCCACATCTATGGCAGGCATCCCCAGAGTTTATGAAGTCTGTTGGAAACGGGGCAAGTGGGGTTTATATATCTGTATGGCCATGTTCCAGAAGCATTCTCTCCTAATGTTTCGCCCACAGCTATGGCAGGCATCCCCAGAGTTTATGAAGTCTGTTGGAAACTGGGCAAGTGGGGTTTATATATCTGTATGGCCATGTTCCAGAAGCATTCTCTCCTGATGTTTCACCCACATCTATGGCAGGCATCCCCAGAGTTTATGAAGTCTGTTGGAAACTGGGCAAGTGGGGTTTATATATCTGTATGGCCATGTTCCAGAAGCATTCTCTCCTGATGTTTCGCCCACATCTATGGCAGGCATCCCCAGAGTTTATGAAGTCTGTTGGAAACGGGGCAAGTGGGGTTTATATATCTGTGGAATAATGTCCAGGTGGGGAAAGAAAGAACTCTTGACTGTTGGAGCCAAGTGTGAATGTTGCAATTGGCCAGCTTGATTAGCCTTGATTGGCCTTGCAGCTTCAAAATCTGTATGCTTCCTTTCTATGAATCAGGCTGTGGCGCAGCTGGTTAGTAGCCAGCTGCAATAAATCACTACTGACCAAGAGGTCATGAGTTTGAAGCCAGCCCGGGTCGGAGTGAGCTCCTGACCATTAAGTAGTCTAGCTTGTTGACCTATGCAGCCCAAAAGACAGTTGCATCCCTTGAGTAGGAAATTTAGGTACTGCTTTATGCGGGAAGGCTAATTTAACTAATCTATATCACCATTAAAAAAACCTTTCAGTAGCGTGCATGCAGAAGAATGAGGAAGTACTCCATCAAGGACTTGGTGTCACAGGTGGACGACAAAGCGGCAGCTCGCCGTGTGGCCGGAATCAAGGAAGCTGGAATGTTAAATTGCCTCTGTCTATACATGTTGTATAGATGGCTCCTTGTGCCTATTTTGGGCTTCCTCCCCATCCTCACAGGCATTCGTGAAAGAGAAGTCTGGAGTGAAAGGTTTTTCTTTCAGCCGAGCAGAGTTGCTTGCGGCGTCATGCATTATTAAACAGGTCCTTGCCCCGTCTCGTGCCATGCGCCACCGGCTCGGTAATTGCCTTCCTGAGAAATAAAAAGAAACTCTGCACTTTGGGTTGGTGCGCATGGGCTTTTCCTTTGGTTGTGGTTGGGTGCCCACTTGGCTGGACTTCACCTTCGATGTTGTTTGGATGAGTTTGTCCCAGTGAAGGAGTCTCGATGTGCAAGGGGCCACCCGGTGCGCACAGGGCTTGATAGGAACGCCGCATCCTTGGATTGGTTCAAGATTGGCAATGGGACCGTTTTAATTGATGAGAGGCTTGAACGAAAGGGCATTTCTGAACATCAAAGTTAAAGACCATCAATAAAGATAAGAATGATGCAGCTGATTTTAAAACTACGGCATAGCTGAGTGTATGGGCACAGGACCAGAGCAAAACCTGCAAATAATAAAAATACTATCCTGATTGGACCAGCAACACTCAGAAAACAGGGGAATTCCAGATAGGTAAAATTAAGGCCCAGCTAATAATAATAATAATAATAATAATAATAATAATAATAATAATAATAACAGGAAAAACTCGGCCGCTATCAGGACCTCAAGATTGAACTCCAAAGACTCTGGCAGAAACCAGTGCAGGTGGTCCCGGTGGTGATCGGCACTTTGGGTGCCGTGCCAAAAGATCTCAGCCAGCATTTGGAAACAATAGACATTCATGAAATCACGATCTTCCAACTGCAAAAGGCCACCCGACTGGGATCTGCACGCATCATCCGAAAATACATCACACAGTCCTAGACACTTGGGAAGTGTTCGACTTGTGATTTTGTGATATGGAATCCAGCATATCTATCTTGTTTGCTGTGTCATAAAATAATAATAATAATAATAATAATAATAATAATAATAATAATAATTTTATTTTTATACCCCGCCCCATCTCCCCGAAGGAACTCGGGGCGGCTTACATGGGGCCATGCCCAGACATCAGACAATATAAAAACAAAGCAATAAAACAAGTCAATCAACAATAAAACAAATCATAAAAGATCACATACAATAAATAAATGATAAAATCTTGGGTTGGCTCCAAAAGAAACTGGACCAAAAGTGCAAGTAGTGTCAGTGCCATCAGGGAGAACTAACACTTCCCAACAGGGGATTCCTTCAGGCAGGAAACAGCCAGGCTTTGAAGCTGCAAGGCTATTCATTGCTGATCTAGCTGGCCAGTGGCAACATTCACACTTGTCTCAAACAGACAAGAGTTTTTTTTTCTCTCTCCCTGGACATTATTTCACAGATATATAAACCCGGCTGTTAGGAATTGCGGGAGTTGAAGTCCAAAACACCCGGAGGGCCAAAGTTTGCCCAGGCCTGGCTTAAACCCATCTTTCCATCTCTTTTGGCTTGTGTTGTGCAGGACAGATGGAGTGTGCAATGCGAGATGTGCAGGGCTGCGCTTACCCTGGAATAATGTGCAACTTTTGCTTTATTGCCGTGCCTTCATTTCCTCTCCGGTGGGAAAAAAAAGAGATGCAAACACACTGATAGCAGGGCGAGAACATTTCTGCAGCGCCACCGTACGAATGCCAAGGGCGGAGATGTGCGGCATCATTAATAAACACATCTGCATCTCAATGCACATCTCAGTCCATTAGGACCGGCCACGCTTGGCAACACATTTTTCATATCCGTATATCTTTGCACGAGAGGCCCAAGGTGCGTGTTACTAAACGGGAAGATGAGTAATGATCTTGCCGAGAACCGGGACGGACGGCGTCAAAATGATGCGGTTTGCAGGCTTTTCCAACAACTGGGTGGCTGTTGGTTTCCCATTTTATAATTTGTTGATTTATTCCAAGTCCTCCTTGAACACAGAGTCTACGGTTGTCCTGTTGGATACTTCATTCTCAAGGAACTCATTCAACCTGGCTTCAAAAATGCTCACTTTGCCAAGCGCTCGCTTTGTTTCGGTGCCACTTGGTGTTCTTTCCTTTCCTTGACTTCTATTTCTTCTTGGCCCATTTTTCCCTTCTTTGCGGCCGCTCTCCTTGCCCCCATTTGCCCTCATTTGGCAGTGACAGGTCCCACAATTCCCCTTTTTGAATCCATATTTTATTTATCATGTCGGAAGTGTATTGAGAATACAGTTATAATGTATTTATTGGCTCTGCATCTCATGGCGCTAAGTTGCCCCATCTTCTGTGTGCCCGGTCTCAGCCACTGATTGAGTTTCCGGCTTTTAGCCTGCCACTTTTGGACTCTTGCTTGCTGAGGTGTTCCTGCAAGTATCTCTGTGGATCTTAGGAAGCCGTTTCTTGTTTTCCATCAGTGCCTTCCAAGTTGCCCCATCTTCTGTGTGCCCGGTCTCAGCCACTGATTGAGGTTCTTGGTTTTAGCCTGCCACTTTTGGACTCTTGCTTGCTGAGGTGTTCCTGCAAGTATCTCTGTGGATCTTAGGAAGCCGTTTCTTGTTTTCCATCAGTGCCTTCCAGGTTGCCCCATCTTCTGTGTGCCCGGTCTCAGCCACTGATTGAGTTTCCGGCTTTTAGCCTGCCACTTTTGGACTCTTGCTTGCTGAGGTGTTCCTGCAAGTATCTCTGTGGATCTTAGGAAGCCGTTTCTTGTTTTCCATCAGTGCCTTCCAAGTTGCCCCATCTTCTGTGTGCCCGGTCTCAGCCACTGATTGAGGTTCTTGGTTTTAGCCTGCCACTTTTGGACTCTTGCTTGCTGAGGTGTTCCTGCAAGTATCTCTGTGGATCTTAGGAAGCCGTTTCTTGTTTTCCATCAGTGCCTTCCAGGTTGCCCCATCTTCTGTGTGCCCGGTCTCAGCCACTGATTGAGGTTCTTGGTTTTAGCCTGCCACTTTTGGACTCTTGCTTGCTGAGGTGTTCCTGCAAGTATCTCTGTAGATCTTAGGAAGCTGTTTCTTGATTTAAGGCGTTGGCATGATATCCGAACAGTAGATGGCCTCCATGTTATGGCTATATTGGCTGAAGTGACATTATCAGGGCTGGAAGGAACAAATGTGCTTACTCTGTATTTTAATATGAGCCTACCTCATATTAAATCCCAAACACTCGGACCTAATATGCATGTGTGCTGTGTTGTTATGTATATAGAAAATAATAATAATAATAATAATAATAATAATAATAATAATAATATATCTCTAATAATAATATTTCTAATATTTCTAGGCACTTGGGAAGAACCAAATATTCAGAGATGAACCCCCAGACACTTGAACCTAATATGCATGTGTGTTGTGTTGTTATGTACATAGAAAATAATAATAATAATAATAATAATAATAATAATAATAATAATAATATTTCTAATATCCTAGGCCCTTGAGAAGAACCTGATATTCATAGACGAACCCCAGACACTTGGACCTAATATGCATGTGTGCTGTGTTATTATGTATATAGAAAATAACAACAACAACAACAATATATCTCTAATAATAATAATAATAATAATAATAATAATACCTCTAATATCCTAGGCCCTTGGGAAGAGCCAAATCCCAGACACTTGGATCTAATGTGCATGTGTGCTATGTTGTTATGCACATAGAAAATAGTAATAATAATATATCTGTAATAGTAATAATATTTCTAATATCCTAGGCCTTTGGGAAGAGCCTGATATTCTTCCCAAAGGCCTAGGATATGCATGTGTGCTGTGTTGTTATGTACATAGAAGATGATGATGATGATGATGATGATGATAATAATAATACCTCTAATATCCTAGGCCTTTGGGAAGAGCCAAATCCCAGACACTGGGATCTAATGTACATGTGTGCTGTCTTGTTGAGTACATGTAAAATATTATTATTATTATTATTAATAATAATAATAATAATAATAATAATACCTCTAATATCCTAGGCCCTTGGGAAGAGCCGAATCCCAGACACTTGGATCTCATGTGTGTGGGTACTGTGTTGTTGTGTACAAGTAAAATAAATAATAACATAATAATGTTATTGGCTTTGCATCTCGTGGTGCCAAAGCGCAGTCTGTATAATATAATACAATATAATATAATATAATATAATATAATATAATATAATATAATATAATAATAATTATTATATATTATATTATTATGTCACCGCAAACAAGATGGATATGCTGGATTTCATTTATTATTATTATTATTATTATTATTATTATTATTATTATTATTATTTTATTATGACACAGCAAACAAGATAGGTATGCTGGATTTCGTTTCACAAAATCACAAGTCGAACACTTCCCAAGTGTCTAGGACTGTGTGATGTATTATTATTATTATTATTATTATTATTATTATTATTATTATTATTATTTTATTATGACACAGCAAACAAGATAAGTATGCTGGATTTCCTATCACAAAATCACAAATCGAACACTTCCCAAGTGTCTAGGACTGTGTGATGTATTTTCGGATGATGCGTGCGGATCCCAGTAGGGTGGCCTTTTGCAGTTGGCAGATCGTAATTTTGTCAATGTCTATTGTTTCCAAATGCCGGCTGAGATCTTTTGGCACGGCACCCAGTGTGCCCATCACCACCGGGACCACCTGCACTGGTTTCTGCCAGAGTCTTTGAAGTTCAATCTTGAGGTCCTGATAGCGGCTGAGTTTTTCCTGTTGTTTTTCGTCAATGCGACTGTCACCTGGGATGGCGACATCAATGATCCAAACCTTTTTCTTTTCCACAACTGTGATGTCTGGTGTGTTGTGTTCCAGAACTTTGTCAGTCTGGATTCGGAAGTCCCACAGTATCTTTGCGTGCTCATTTTCCACGACCTTTGCTGGTTTGTGATCCCACCAGTTCTTTCCTGCTTGCAGGTGGTACTTGACGCATAAGTTCCAATGAATCATTTGGGCCACACAGTTGTGCCTCTGTTTGTAGTCTGTCTGTGCAATTATTATTATTATTATTATTATTATGTAGAAAGGATACCATTTTACTATGCAAGTGCATAGAATGGGAAGTCCCGGAAACAAAGTCCAGTGGATCCCAAATGACACATTGTGTACGAATTTATGAATACAAATTGCACCAGGAAACTTTCAAGGGTGCACATTTCTTAAGCACAGAGTACTTGAAATGGATCTTAGGAGATTCCAGTGGATGCTGAGATACTGACCATCAGGACAGGGAAAGCCATTTCTTTGCAATCCCTGGCATTGGGGATTTCTTGCGTGGCAGCTGGTGCCTCGGAAATGAGAAACCCATCAGATTTTCCCACCTTCTGTCCGTCCACCTGCCTTAAGAGCAGCCATATGGCTTCCTAATGAAAACATCGCTTCCAGTCGGTTTGCTCCAGGACTTCTTTCTGCGGCATTCTCCGGAAATTTACCGGGAGGATCAAATCAAGAAGGACTAATCTCCCAAGAAGGGGAAGGAAGGCAAGGCCTGATTAAAGGGGGCCGGCTGACCTCTTGGGGGGATTTCTTCAGCCCTGGACCGAATCTTAATACTTGTGAACCTTCTATTGGGGTGAAGTTGGGCGCAGATGGACGGCTCCTCGGTGAAGTCCGCCTCATTTCCTTCTGTGTGGCGGAGAATTATGCTTAAGGAAGCTAAGCCTTGGGGGCCGCGGGGATTTCCTCCTGGAAGGGAGCTTGGGAAAGTTATTTGTGGGGAGGGGCTACAACTCCCCACTGCTAACATTGCCATAGCAGGGTCCTGTGGGTGGGCTACAACTCCCACATCATCCAGCTAACACAGGTATGGGCCTACGTGGGCCCTCCAGGTGTTTTGGACTTCAACTCTGGTAGGTTGTTAGGAATTGTTAGAAGTTGGAGTCCAGAACACCTGGAGGGTGTTTTCTTGGCTAAAAGGCCATGTTCCAGAAGTATTATCTCCTGACATCTTGCCCACATCTATGGCAGGTACCCCCAGAGGATGTGAGGTATACAAGCCAGTAAACACACAACAACCCTGTGATTCCAGCCCTAAGAGCCGGCGTTGTCCATAGACACCTCCATGGTCATGTGGCCAATGGCATGACTGCACGGAGTGCCGTTACCTTCCCACCGGAGCGGTACCTATTGATCTACTCACACTCTGGGGGTTGGTGCTCATCTCCATTTCTAAGTCAAAGAGCCGGCATTGTCCATAGACACCTCCATTGTCATGTGGCCAATGTCATGACTGCATGGAGCGCTGTTACCTTCCCACCGGAGCGGTACCTATTGATCTACTCACACTCTGGGGGTTGGTGCTCATCTCCATTTCTAAGTCAAAGAGCCGGCATTGTCCATAGACACCTCCATTGTCATGTGGCCAATGTCATGACTGCATGGAGCGCTGTTACCTTCCCACCGGAGCGGTACCTATTGATCTACTCACACTCTGGGGTTAGTGCTCATCTCCATTTCTAAGCCGAAGAGCCGGCATTGTCCATAGACACCTCCATGGTCATGTGGCCAATGTCATGACTGCATGGAGCGCTGTTACCTTCCCACCGGAGCGGTACCTATTGATCTACTCACACTCTGGGGTTAGTGCTCATCTCCATTTCTAAGCCGAAGAGCCGGCATTGTCCATAGACACCTCCATGGTCATGTGGCCAATGTCATGACTGCATGCAGCGCTGTTACCTTTCCGCTGGAGCGGTACCTATTGATCTACTCACACTCTGGGGGTTCGTGCTCATCTCCATTTCTAAGTCAAAGAGCCGGCATTGTCCATAGACACCTCCATTGTCATGTGGCCAATGTCATGACTGCATGGAGCGCTGTTACCTTCCCACCGGAGCGGTACCTATTGATCTACTCACACTCTGGGGGTTGGTGCTCATCTCCATTTCTAAGTCAAAGAGCCGGCATTGTCCATAGACACCTCCATTGTCATGTGGCCAATGTCATGACTGCATGGAGCGCTGTTACCTTCCCACCGGAGCGGTACCTATTGATCTACTCACACTCTGGGGTTAGTGCTCATCTCCATTTCTAAGCCGAAGAGCCGGCATTGTCCATAGACACCTCCATGGTCATGTGGCCAATGTCATGACTGCATGGAGCGCTGTTACCTTCCCACCGGAGCGGTACCTATTGATCTACTCACACTCTGGGGGTTGGTGCTCATCTCCATTTCTAAGTCAAAGAGCCGGCATTGTCCATAGACACCTCCATTGTCATGTGGCCAATGTCATGACTGCACGGAGTGCCGTTACCTTCCCACCGGAGCGGTACCTATTGATCTACTCACACTCTGGGGGTTGGTGCTCATCTCCATTTCTAAGTCAAAGAGCCGGCATTGTCCATAGACACCTCCATTGTCATGTGGCCAATGTCATGACTGCATGGAGTGCTGTTACCTTCCCACCGGAGCGGTACCTATTGATCTACTCACACTCTGGGGTTAGTGCTCATCTCCATTTCTAAGCCAAAGAGCCGGCATTGTCCATAGACACCTCCATTGTCATGTGGCCAATGTCATGACTGCATGGAGCGCTGTTACCTTTCCGCTGGAGCGGTACCTATTGATCTACTCACACTCTGGGGGTTGGTGCTCATCTCCATTTCTAAGCCAAAGAGCCGGCATTGTCCATAGACACCTCCATTGTCATGTGGCCAATGTCATGACTGCATGGAGCGCTGTTACCTTTCCACCGGAGCGGTACCTATTGATCTACTCACATTTGCATGTTTTCAAACTGCTAGGTTGGCAGATGCTGGGGCTAACAGCGGGAGCTCTCTCCGCTCCCTGGATTCAAACTGCCAATCTTTCGGTCAGCATATTCAGCAACTCAGCAGTTTAATCCGCTGTGCCACGGGGGGTTCCAGAAGTTATTTGAGTGTAAAAGGACACGGATCACCTTAGAGACTGACTGTGGGAATGACGCTGATAGCATAAGCTTTCCCAGACTAAGTCTACTTCCCCAAGTAGACCCCAGTACTTGTTGTACGCTAAGTCTATCCTCGGTTTCTGCTTCCAACTTCATTTGAGTCTCAATTAGGCTCCTGCAAATGAAAAAAATGAAGAGGAAAAAAGTATAGCAAAGGAGAGAGTGGAGAAGAGGTGGACAGGTGTCGAACGAGACGGGATTCCCTCCTCCGTCTCCTCCTTTTCTGTTCGAGGAAAATACTCCGCCTGACCCTGAATATTCTGGCTTTCCACTGAAAAGCTATGGCTGAGCTGGGCATCCGGGTGCAATCGCCGGTTTATGGCAGTTCTCCCCGGGTCATGCCCCGGCCTCCTCGTGTGCCGGCAGATGTCCAAAAGGCTAAGCTCACGGGGCATTTGAAACAACTTAGGGGTCGGTTTGACTTGATGATGGGAGATCGTGCACCCGGTCCAACGGACAGTCTCACAAACACACACACAGCCAGCCATTGAGGTGTCTTTGCTATGATGCTGGAACGGTTGCAGAGAAAGGTATGAATGGCAATCACACTTAGGACATTGGTAACCAGGCCAGATGATGGGACTCATTCACACTAAATTATTTATTTATGTATTTATTTATTTACAGCATTTATATTCCGCCCTTCTTTCTCACCCCGAAGGGGACTCAGGGCGGATCACATTACACATATAGGCAAACATTCAATGCCTTTTAACACAGAACAAAGACAAGACAAACATAGGCTCCGAGCGGGACTCGAACTCATGACCTCCTGGTCAGAGTGATTCATTGCAGTTAATTGCAGCTGGCTTGCTCTCCCGCCTGCGCCACAGCCCGGACCTTTCAAAATCTAGAGAGTAAGCAGGGTGAAACCGAACATTAACGGCTGCTCAAAGGATTGCACACACCTCTAAAGATGCATTAAATAAGCCAAGGACTGCTGAACGGGAGATAATTTAATGCCGGCGAAACGGTGCTATTTATTATTTTGTCAGGGGCACAAAGTGGGAACATGGCATTTTGCTAACTCAGGTGGGAGACCCGGACCCAGCAAATTCTCTTCTGTGGAACATGATGGATGGATGGATTTAAGAAGTTGGTTTAGCAACCTGAAGATGTCAGGAGGAAAGACTGGAAAAGGAATCACAGGCGCGTTCAGTGTTCACACAGAAAGTCTCAGCGTGATGTTAAATCAAGGAACCCGAGGAATGTTTCAATGTAAACACCAGAAACATGCACCTAAAGTGCTACCAGGCCCATCCAAGGTACCTTCTAATTCCACGAAGTCTTTTTCAGTCACAAGATATTCAAAACCACCTCCGAGTATCCCCTTGCCTAAGAAAACCCTGCACAATTCACAGGATCTCCCTGCTGACAGGTGACTGGAAGACGTACACATATGGGAAGCTCCCGGCAACAACGGGAACCTGCTGCTCAAAACTAGAAAAGAACCGTGTCAAGCAAACACATGCCGACATGCCCGGCCACACCTGCCCTCCGACCTGGAGACCGAGGTTTCGTAGCAACCTGTAAGCTGGAAAGGCGAGTTCCAGCTTGATTAATCCAGCATGACTTCACCATGCTTGGCAAAGCTGGTCTGTGGTTTGGGTTTTCCCCAACGTGCACCAGCGATAGGACAGCGCTTTTGCAAAAACTTTGGGAAGGTCACTTTTGCAAAACCCTTGAGAAGGTCACTTCTAAGTCAGCCCAGGTTGGATTGAGTGCCCAAACATTAAATAGCCTAGCTCATTGTTGACCTAAGCAACCTGAAAGATGGTTGCATCTGTCAAGTAGGAAATCTGGGTACCACTCTATGCAGGGAGGCTAATTTAACTAATTTACGACACCATAAAAATGTCCAGCAGCATGCAGAAGAATGAGGAAGTACTCCATCAAGGACATGGTGTCACAGTGGACGATGAAGCAGCAGCTCCCCTCTGTGGCCAGAATCGAGCATACCCTCACAAAACTGGAAACTGGAAAATGTTAAATGGCCTCTGTCTTTGTCTCTGACTGTATGTCGGACTCTGGGGGTTGGTGCTCATCTCCATTTCTAAGCTGAAGAGCCGATGTTGTCCATAGACACCTCCAAGGTCATGTGGCCGGCATGACTGCATGGAGCGCCAATGTTACCTTCCCGCCGGAGCGGTACCTATTGATCTACTCACATTGGCATGTTTTCGAACTGCTAGGTTGGCAGAAGCTGGAGCAACAGCGGGTGCTCACTCCACTCCCGGGATTTGAACCTGGGACCTTTCGGTCTGCAAGTTCAGCAGCTCAGTGCTTTAACACACTGCACCACGTACATATGTCCATACATCACAAACATACAGATATCATCTTTCAGCGTCCCATTTGCCAGGGGCACGGACCTTCTTCAGTTCACGCAGCTGCTTGACTTTTAAGAGGTGTTTCAACAGAAGTTGGAGAGTCAGAATGGTCGATTTCTTATAACAGTGGATATCACAGAAGGTCCCTTCCAAGTCTCTTCTTCCAGTGGCAATGAATTAGATAACCTGGTGACCCTGCCGTGTTCCCATATGATTGGAGGCAGTTCCTGAGATGGATCGGGGTCAGCCTCTGACAGCCACGGCACGGGCAGTCGTGTTTTGGCCGCGGCTCCTGCCCAGCCGCCCAGGACGAAATCTGCCTCCCAGGGAACCCTTTGTCCGCCGCTTTGACACAGCAAACCTCTTTCGCCCAGGGTCCCGCATTCGCAAACAGGTTCCGTCCAAGTGCAAATAAAGGGCCTTTTTGTAGCCGGCTTCTTGTCCCACGGTGAAAAGAACATTGCTCGGAAATCCACGACAATGGACCAAAAATAGAATTTGGGGCGAAGGATGCCGTTTTGCTAACGGAAATGAGCGGCGGTGCTTAAATATCCGCCCCTGCCGGCGCTCCGTCTGCTTTCGTTTGCGCAGCCATCTGTTCCAATTTGTAAAGTTTTATGGATCCCGCATCTCGGAGATGTGCGTTTTATTTGCACTCCCGCTGCACGACGGGGCTTGTTATTATCGCTTGTTCATAGTGTGTAATTAATGTATATTTTGTGCGTGGCGGAGTATTGACAGAATTCGGGTGGTGATATATATTGGCTCAACTTCCTCTTAGATTATATTGTGATATGTGCGCTTAGGTTTGTTTCACAGGGATGGACTCAGTACAAACTCAGTTTTTCAGCGCCAAAGCATATCGGCAGAGCATGCAACGCAGCCACTTCCAATGACGGTTTTGCACCGAAGAAAATAATAATAATAATAATAATAATAATAATAATAATAAAAAATATGGGGTCATTTCCAGCAACGGTTTTGCACCCAGGAGAAGGGGGGTCTGGTTTTGCACTGAAGAAAATATAATAATAATAATAATAATAATAATAATAATAATAATAATAATATGGGGTCATTTCCAATGATGGTTTTGCACCCAGGAAAAGAAGGGTATGGTTTTGCACTGAAGAAAATGATGATGATGATGATGATGATAATAATAATATGGGGCCACTTCCAATGGTGGTTTTGCACCCAGGAAAAGAAGGGTATGGTTTTGCACTGAAGAAAATAATAACAATAATAATAGTAATAATAATAATAATATGGGGTTATTTCCAATGACAATTTTGCACCCAGGAAAAGAAGGCTTTGGTTTTTGCACTGAAGATGATGATGATGATAATAATAATACATTTTATTTATATTCCGCCCTTGTCCCTATGGGGACTCAGAGCGGATTACAACATTTACATATATAGGCAAACATTCAATGCTTTTACAATCATATACAATAGGATAGACAAATACAACCAAAGCCAAAGGCTTCTCTTTTCATTTCCGGCTTCTGGGGAGGTGTATTTTTTTCCATTTTCAAGCCTACGTTTTTACTTTCTAGTTGTGTGGCCGGCAAGATTGTTTGGAGCATCCCTTTGCCTCTTCCCAACAAAGCAGTACCTATTTATCTACTTGCATTTGCATGTTTTCGAACTGTTAGGTTGGCAGAAGCTGGAGCTAACAGCGGGCGCTCACTCCGCTCCCTGGATTTGAACCACCAACCTTTCGGTCTGCAAGTTCAGCAGCTCAGCACTTTAACACATTGCGCCACCGGGACCACAGCTCTCCAAACCCTCCATCCACTACAACTGGGAATCATAGTGGTGGACTCTGGGAATAAATTTTTTACTTAGCCATAGTTCAATTCTGCTTCAGATCAAGTTTATCTTGAGACAGGAATCGTGTAGTTGAATAACATCTTGTCATGCGCGGGGATCATCCATCCAGCCTCGGTGGAAGCCACGGGTGTGCAGACCCATGCGCCACACTGGCACCTTTGTTCCGTGTGCTCCTTTTTTGCAACTTGTCGGCGGAGCTCAAGGTAGAAACATAAGGCAGAGTGTCCACGGCAAAGGTAAATATTGGATTTTCCACTGTGGTTACGGGCAGCTTGCGGTGAATGTGCCTCTTTCTCTTTTTCTGCATCGTGTTCACAGAGGCTCCTTTCATCCCTTGGTATTTTGTGAAATATGGGCTTTGGCTGCCAGGCTCCAGGATTCCTACATTTTGGAGATCGTAGAAACCTGGAACTTTCTTGACGGAGTTGTTCATGCATTTGAGAAAGACACACTCATCCAGTTGTTTTCTGTCCTGGGGAAATCTAGGCGCATTGTAGCACCTTGGATTTATAAGAGATTTTCTTACACTGTTTTGTATACAATGAGACTTGGGCATCCACAGATTTTAGTATCCACAAAACCCAACGGTGTAAACAATAGTGCCATTTAAAGAGGGAGATTCCTTGTAAAATTGCAAAACCCATAACCTGAAATGATATAAACATGTTCCTGGAAACAGGGCTATCAAATGAATGTTTTCAAGACTGCCGTAACCACAGTGTTTGAGGTACAGTGTCAAGAATATTGGCATCAACCGTGAGGTTTTTCACCCATGTGTGTGAAAGCAAAAAAAGTATTTATTTTATTTCCAAATTTCTGTCACTCTTGGAAATCATTCAAATCTAAGAGTCATCTTACCTGCCCTGAGTCCCTTCGGAGAGATGGTGGCAGGATACAAAAATAAAGTATTATTATTATCTATTTGCTTTGTTTGCATTTTCAATTGTTGGCCATCCTTTTTTTATGGGGGGGTGGGGGGGGGGGGTGGGGTCCTTATCTTTATTTCTAAATACTCAGTTTTGAGTCACTGCAAAAGTGAGATCTCTCCCGACAGATGGCCATCTAGTCTCTACATACTATTATTAGTAGTAATGGGTTAAACCCTTGTGAACTTCTGACCTGAATGTTGGGTTGCTGATCTGAAGGTTGTCGGTTTGAATCCTTGGGATGGGGTGAGCTCCCTTCTGTCAGCTCTAGCTTACAAGGACATGAGAGAAGCCTGGGCGTCCCCAGGCAATGTCACTGTAGACAGCCAATTCTCTCACACCAGAAGCGACTTGCAGTATGTCTCCAAGCCTTTTCTGATTCCGTGTGATGGGGTGAGCTCCCCTCTGTCAGCTCCAGCTTGCAGGGATATGAGAGAAGCCTCTCAGCTAACACCGCTGGGCATCCCCAGGGCAACGTCACCGTAGACAGCCAATTCTCTCACACCAGAAGCGACTTGCAGTATGTCTCCAAGCCTTTTCTGATTCCGTGTGATGGGGTGAGCTCCCCTCAGTCAGCTCCAGCTTGCAGGGATATGAGAGAAGCCTCTCAGCTAACACCGCTGGGCATCCCCAGGGCAACGTCACCGTAGACAGCCAATTCTCTCACACCAGAAGCGACTTGCAGTATGTCTCCAAGCCTTTTCTGATTCCGTGTGATGGGGTGAGCTCCCCTCTGTCAGCTCCAGCTTGCAGGGATATGAGAGAAGCCTCTCAGCTAACACCGCCGGGCATCCCCAGGGCAACGTCACCGTAGACAGCCAATTCTCTCACACCAGAAGCGACTTGCAGTATGTCTCCAAGCCTTTTCTGATTCCGTGTGATGGGGTGAGCTCCCCTCTGTCAGCTCCAGCTTGCAGGGATATGAGAGAAGCCTCTCAGCTAACACCGCTGGGCATCCCCAGGGCAACGTCACCGTAGACAGCCAATTCTCTCACACCAGAAGCGACTTGCAGTATGTTCTCAAGTTGCTTTTGACAATAATATGGCAGTGCTTCCATGAAGCATGAGGTACCCATCCTGTAGGAAATCCTTTGGGACGCAAACAAAGCTGCTTTCTGTGGTCCCGGGCCCCCATTGATGTCGACGGGGATATTTGTATATGTGTGGGGCAGGAAGCTCTGTGTAGTTCACAGAGCGGTGTGGAGAAGGTCTGTCTCTTGTCAGCCCCCCTTAAACTGTGTCACTTTCAGCGCACACCGCTCTCTCTGTGGCCATGCGCCGGGACCTGAGTGCGCCCTTTGTTCCACCGGGCCTTGCGCACCTCCGGGAAGGATGTACGTCACGCTCCCAACCTCAGACCTGATTTAGGATTTAGCCCGAGCTTCGTCGCTGTTTGGGGGGCTCATTGGTGAGATTGGGCACAGACCCCCCAACACGTTAGACTTGAAAATAAGCACGTGTGCGGCCAAGAGTGTGGCCGAGATGGCAAAGGTTATCAAGGAGAAAGAACACATAATAATAATAATAATAATAATAATAATAATAATAATAATAATAATACACTTTATTTATATTCCACCCTTACAGCATTTACATAGGCAAACACTCAATACCTTTGCAGTCAAATACAATGAGATGCACAAACAAAGGCAAAGGCTTCTCCTTTCATTTCCGGCTTCTTCCCCATTTTCAAGCCAAGGAGCCCACGTTGTCAGCTCCTGGTCATGTGGCCGGCATGATTGCTTGGAGCGCCTCTGCCTTTTCCCGCCAAAGCCGTACCTATTTATCTACTCACATTTGCAGTGAGTAAGTTGGCAGGAACTAGGGCTTGACAGACAGGAGCTCACCCCGTCTCATGGATTTGAACTACTGCAGTTCAGCGGCACAAGGGTTTGACCCATTGTGCCGCCGCAAAGAAAGGCTGAAGCAGGGCAGCAACCCAACCCAGAGCCAGTTTAGCATGACTACGTGTTGTCCATCTGTTGGGAGAGATCGGATGGTGTCTTGAGGCTGGATGTTCATGCGTTGGGAAGGATCAAATTGTTTCTTGAGTCTGGATGGTCATCCGTTGGGAGGGATCAAATGGTGTCTTGAGGCTGGATGTCCATCCGTTGGGAAGGATCAAATGGTGTCTTGAAGCTGGATGGTCATCCGTTGAAAAGGATCAGATTGTGTCTTAAGGCTGTGTGGTCATCTGTTGGGAGGGATCGGATGGTGTCTTGAAGCTGGGTAGCCATCAATTGGGAGGGATTAGATGGTGTCTTGAAGCGTTGGGAAGAATTGGATGGTGTCTTGAGGCTGGATGTTCATCCGTTGGGAAGGATCAGATTGTGTCTAGAGGCTGGATGGCCATCTGTTGGGAAGGATCAGATTGTGTCTAGAGGCTGGATGGCCATCTGTTGGGAAGGATCAGATTGTGTCTAGAGGCTGGATGGCCATCTGTTGGGAAGGATCAGATTGTGTCTAGAGGCTGGATGGCCATCTGTTGGGAAGGATCAGATTGTGTCTAGAGGCTGGATGGCCATCAGTTGGGAGGGATCGGATGGTGTCTTGAAGCTGGGTGGCCATCAATTGGGAGGGATTAGATGGTGTCTTGAAGCGTTGGGAAGAATTGGATGGTGTCTTGAGGCTGGATGTTCATCCGTTGGGAAGGATCAGATTGTGTCTAGAGGCTGGATGGCCATCTGTTGGGAAGGATCAGATTGTGTCTAGAGGCTGGATGGCCATCTGTTGGGAGGGATCAGATTGTGTCTAGAGGCTGGATGGCCATCTGTTGGGAAGGATCAGATTGTGTCTAGAGGCTGGATGGCCATCTGTTGGGAAGGATCAGATTGTGTCCGAAACCCACCCTGTGTCTCCTCCTTTGCAGGTTTGATTATCAGGAACTGTTGCACAACTCCACCTTCTGCATCATTCCCCGGGGGAGGCGCCTGGGCTCCTTCCGGTTCCTGGAAGCATTACAGGTAACAAAAGGCATTTCTATTACACCCGAGGCAAACGTCAGTGGGTGACAGAGAGCAGAGGTCGAGGGCTACATTTCCCCCAGGCTCACGGGAATAGCTTTGGCGTGCATTAAATACATAATAATAATAATAATAATAATAATAATAATAATAATAATAATAATAGCATTAAAAACATCAAAAACATCTGGATGTCCCCTGGGCAACATCCTTGCAGACGGCCTTTTATCTCATGCCAGAAGCAACTTGCATTTTCCCAAGTCGTTCCTCACACGAAAATAAAAAAAATCTGAAACTAGCTTTAGCATGCATTAAACATATAATAATAATAATAATAATAATAATAATAATAATAATATCAGGACCTCAAGATTAAACTTCAAAGACTCTGGGAGAAACCAGTGCAGGTGGTTCCAGTGGTGATGGGCACACTGGGTGCCGTGCCAAAAGATCTCAGCCGGCATTTGGAAACAATAGACATTGACAAAATTACGATCTGCCAACTGCAAAAGGCCACGCGACGGGGATCTGCGCGCATCATCCAAAAATACATCACACAGTCCTAGACACTTGGGAAGTGTTCAACTTGTGATTTTGTGATACGAAATCCAGCATATCTATCTTGTTTGCTGTCATAATAATAATAATAATAATAATAATAATAATAATAATAATAATAATAATAATATCACACAGTCCTAGACACTTGGGAAGTGTTCGACTTGTGATTTTGTGATACGAAATCCAGCATATCTATCTTGTTTGCTGTCATAATAATAATAATAATAATAATAATAATAATAATAATAATAATAATATCACACAGTCCTAGACACTTGGGAAGTGTTCGACTTGTGATTTTGTGATACGAAATCCAGCATATTTATCTTGTTTGCTGTGTCATACAATAATAATAATAATAATAATAATAATAATAATAATAATATCACACAGTCCTAGACACTTGGGAAGTGTTCGACTTGTGGTTTTGTGATACGAAATCCAGCATATCTATCTTGTTTGCTGTCATAATAATAATAATAATAATAATAATAATAATAATAATAATATCACACAGTCCTAGACACTTGGGAAGTGTTCGACTTGTGATTTTGTGATACGAAATCCAGGATATCTATCTTGTTTGCTGTGTCATAAAATAATAATAATAATAATAATAATAATAATAATAATAATAATAATAAACATCACACAGTCCTAGACACTTGGGAAATGTTTGACTTGTGATTTTGTGATACGAAATCCAGCATATCTATCTTGTTTGCTGTGTCATAAAATAATAATAATAATAATAATAATAATAATAATAATAATAATAATAAACATCACACAGTCCTAGACACTTGGGAAATGTTTGACTTGTGATTTTGTGATTCAAAATCCAGCATATCTATCTTGTTTGCTGTGTCATAATAAAATAATAAAATAATAATAATAATAATAGCATTCAATGGTGTAGATGGGAGCTAGATCTCCTAGTCCCAAATTCCAAACACTTTGTACCCACAGCCTCCTTGACACATTTTTGCAAATTGCACAAATTGCAGACCAAGGGCCTTGGATGAAGTCCAACCAAGCACTGCTTGGCTTACATTTGGGGAGGGAGAAAGTCGGTATTGGGTGACACCGCAGTGTGTTAATGCTGATGTTGGTGTTTTTGTGTGTCTCCAAGCCTCACACTCTGCTTCCTCTTGTCCCTTGACCAGGCTGCCTGCATCCCGGTTTTGCTCAGCAACGGCTGGGAGTTGCCCTTCTCCGAAGTGATCGACTGGAGCAAATCCGCCATCGTCGGGGACGAGAGGCTCCTTCTGCAGGTAAACAAGGCCGGCAGTGTGTTCGGGGTGCAAGCCGGGGTGGCGCATGGTGGTGCCGGGCCATAATTGGCCCTCTGTGTTATGTTCACGCTGGGAACAATAGCATGACTTTGTCCATTTCAACTGTGAAATTACCTTCCCCATTTCGGCCCATTTCGGCCCATTTCGGCACATGTTGCACTTTGCCTGGGTTCTATGAATTAGTCTCCAGTGTTAATATTGTATGTTTTATGTTGATTTTAACGATTGTTTTTACTGTAATTGATGTTTTTATTGGATAACTGTTTTATTGCTGTGTTTTGATATTTGATTGTTTTATCGGGCAAGGCCCCATGTAAGCCGCCCCGAGTCCCTTCGTGGAGATGGGGCGGGGTATAAAAATAAAGTTATTATTATTTTATTATGACACAGCAAACAAGATAGATATGCTGGATTTCATATCACAAAATCACAAGTCGAACACTTCCCAAGTGTCTAGGACTCTGTGATATTATTATTATTATTATTATTATTATTATTATTATTGTATGACACAGCAAACAAGATAGATATGCTGGATTTCATATCACAAAATCACAAGTCGAACACTTCCCAAGTGTCTAGGACTCTGTGATATTATTATTATTATTATTATTATTATTATTATTATTTTATTATGACACAGCAAACAAGATAGATATGCTGGATTTCATATCACAAAATCACAAGTCGAACACTTCCCAAGTGTCTAGGACTCTGTGATATTATTATTATTATTATTATTATTTTATTATGACACAGCAAACAAGATAGATATGCTGGATTTCATATCACAAAATCACAAGTCGAACACTTCCCAAGTGTCTAGGACTCTGTGATATTATTATTATTATTATTATTATTATTATTATTATTATTATTATTATTGTATGACACAGCAAACAAGATAGATATGCTGGATTTCATATCACAAAATCACAAGTCGAACACTTCCCAAGTGTCTAGGACTGTGTGATGTATTTTCGGATGATGCGCACAGATCCCAGCAGGGTGGCCTTTTGCAGCTGGCAGATCGTAATTTTGTCAATGTCTATTGTTTCCAAATGCTTATTATTATTATTATTATTATTATTATTATTATTATTATTATTATTATTATTGCTATATTGCTTTCACGGCATCTCTGTGAGGTCACTGCCGTGTTGGGATGTGTCTCTGTGGCTGGATGCATCCAAGAAAAGTTGCACAAACAAGCTTTTTATTTGTTGACACATTTCCCTTATTTATTCCACTTCTGTACCACGGACTGTCCAAGGGTCTTGGGAGCATTTCACAAAACAAGCTCATCTATCAGAGCATCAGAGAACATACTGAGGGGTTCTGAGTATAAAAAGATTGTGAAGACCTTAACAGAACTAATTAGTGACATAGACAAACAGACCTCAATGACTCTACAGGCTCCCCATTGACTCTCGGCCTAACATTTAATTCTATGGGAGGTGCTAAATATCTAGAAAACTTAAATATTCCAAAATTTCGGCTTGCTTTTAGCCGGGCCAGATTTAATGCACTCAAATCAGCCATACTAGAGGGTAGATACAAAGGCACTGAATATGAAAACAGAGCATGCCCTTGCGGGGAGGGTAATGTTGAAACTGTAATCCATGTACTTTTTATTTGTACAATTTACAAAGATGTTAGACTAAGGTGAATATCCCCTCTACTCACTAAATGGCCAGGGAGAACCCTAAATTGGTACCGCAGTTATTTATTGTCTGATCTTGACAAAAAAAGGGTAACAGAGCAGGTGGCCAAATTTCTCTTTTCAGCGGCAAAAAGCTGTAAGTGCTTCATGAAAAATCTGTAAGTGTTGAGAGTGTAACAAAGAGTATCTAGATGACGTTTTACTAATCGGTAATCAGTTTTTGTTTTAGATTATAAAGATCAGGGGTCCCCAAACTTTTTAAACAGGGGGCCATTTCATAATTCTTCGGACCATTGGAGGGCCGGACTATAGTTGACCACTGAGCATAAATAATAATAACAACAATAATAACAGCAATAATAATAATAAAGACGTTTGGAAGAAACCCCTTGGGCCATTTATTCCAATCCCCTTCTGCCTTTGTGCACCGAAAGCACAAGCAAAGCACCCCTGACAGATGGCCACCCAGCCTCAATGTTGATGATGATAATAATAATAATAATAATAATAATAATAATAATAACAATGAAGAGGCTTGGAAAAGACTCCTTGGGCCATTGAGTCCAATCCACTTCTGTCTTTGTGCACCGAAAACACAAGCAAAGCACCCTTGATAGATGGCCACCCAGCCTCAATGTTAATAATAATAATAATAATAATAATAATAATAATAATAATAATAATAATAAAGACGGTTGGAAGAAACCCCTTGGGCCATTTATTCCAATCCCCTTCTGCCTTTGTGCACCGAAAGCACAAGCAAAGCACCCCTGACAGATGGCCACCCAGCCTCAATGTTGATGATGATAATAATAATAATAATAATAATAATAATAATAATAATAATAATAATAATGAAGAGGCTTGGAAAAGACTCCTTGGGCCATTGAGTCCAATCCACTTCTGTCTTTGTGCACCGAAAACACAAGCAAAGCACCCTTGATAGATGGCCACCCAGCCTCAATGTTAATAATAATAATAATAATAATAATAATAATAATAATAATAATAATAATAATAAAGAGGGTTGGAAGAGACGCCTTGGGCCATTGAGTCCAACCCCCTTCTGCACACGCAAAGCACCCCTGAGAGATGGCCACTCAGCCTTAATAATAATAATAATAAGGGTTGTAAGAGAAGAAGAGACCCCTTGGGTCATTTAGCCCAACCCCCTTATGCCCTTGTGCCTTGGGGGCCGGATAAATGGCTTCGATGGGCCGCATCCAGCCCCCGGGCCTTAGTTTGGGGACCCCTGATAAAGATAGTCAAATAACCAATAGAGAATGGAGACCCTTTTTTTAACCATAAGCCAAATGCAATGTCATAAACTACTCAAATGTTGTATTCCATCATTGTACTGTAACCTGATCCTAGCCAATGGTTTGTTGACCGAAATAAAGGCTACTGACTGACTGACTGGCATCAGGGAACATGATAGAAGCCATTCACTGAAAACGATGCCTTCATTGTCCTGAAATGTTTTCTCCTCCTCGAAACGGTGGAACAAGTTCCGTCTCGAATCCTGGCTCCCGAGGTTCCCATCCACTCCTTTGCTGTTTCTGTTACATGAGTAATAATGAGACGTTGACTCAAAGGAGCGGAGCAGGTTGGGAAGGAATTTCATTGTGGCAGATGGAAGGACGGGTGCTCGCTCGAGAACGGCCCCGGGCCCCTTGGCACTGGTTTCGTGGTCTGTGTCGGTAGCAGCAGGTTGCACTTTGGTTAAGGCCCAGAGTATTTGTTTATCGTGTCAGAAGCAAACCGAGGGTGCAAGTTGTAATGTATTTGAAAACACAAGCAAAGTTTTAAAAATTTGGCATTATACTAAATGTCCTTTGACTAGTAGCTGGCCACTCAGAGTGCCTCTGGTGTTGCCATGATGAATGTGGCAGGGTACAGGTTGCATTGTAATACGTGGTATGTGGTTTGCCCCTATCCACATCCACAAGTTCCGGACTCCTCTTTGTGGCCCCATTTCTGAAGCTTGGCTTTGCATCTCGTGGTGCCAGTGCGCAATCTGTTCAGCGCCAAGTCTGTGTGCCCAGGAAAGAGTCTCTTATTCTGACGTCACCCACTGATTGAGGTTCCAGGTTTTAGCCTGCCACTTTTGGACTCTTGTTTGCTGAGTATTTCTGTAGATCTTAGAAAACTATTTCTTGATTTAAGGCATTGCCTTGCTGGCTGATATCCGAACACAGGATGGTCCGGAGATGTCACTGCCTTGGTCCTTTCATTGCTGGCTGCTACTTCCTGGTGGATGTCAGGTGGTGCAATGCCGGCTAAACAGTATAATTTCTCCAACGGCGTAGGCCTGAGTTGCTGCCTCTTTCTTTGTGTTTGTGCATGACAGTCTGGAAGGAACGATGGGGTTGCTTTTGTGAGGAGTTGTTAGGAGTTGTTGGGAGAAAATGGAATCTAAATATCGATATACTACCGGTATAAACGTAGATGGCGAGCTAAAGTATGTCGGTGTTACAGGAGGTCTTTCCACAGTCTGTTGGAAATAGCAACCTTCTCCAGCCTCCACTAGTTATTTGCTTGCCTATGATTCCGTTTGTTTACTGGATCGTATATGTATGTTTTGATATGCAGCTTTCCCTTTACTCTGTGTTTCTTGAGGCCATAGGCCAGATCTCGGGTCCATGTCCCCCCAAATCCAATGTGCGGTGCTGCTACCAATGTGCCTTCCTCCTCCTATTACTACTACTACTACTACTACTACTACTACTATTATTACATTAGCCTTACCATGCCATAGACCAGATCTTGGATTCACATCCCTCTGAATCCGACTTTATTGCTATCCTGTTGTCGTCTCTTCCTCCCCTTTATTATTATTATTATTATTGACCCAACGACGTTGTATGACACAGCAAACAAGATAGATATGCTGGATTTCGTTTCACAAAATCACAAGTCGAACACTTCCCAAGTGTCTAGGACTGTGTGATGTATTTTCGGATGATGCGTGCAGATCCCAGTAAGGTGGCCTTTTGCAGTTGGCAGATCGTAATTTTGTCAATGTCTATTGTTTCCAAATGCCGGCTGAGATCTTTTGGCACGGCACCCAGTGTGCCCATCACCACTGGGACCACCTGCACTGGTTTCTGCCAGAGTCTTTGAAGTTCAATCTTGAGGTCCTGAGAGCGGCTGAGTTTTTCCTGTTGTTTTTCGTCAATGCGACTGTCACCTGAGATGGCAACATCAATGATCCAAACCTTGTTCTTTTCCACAACTGTGATGTCTGGTGTGTTGTGTTCCAGAACTTTGTCAGTCTGGATTCGGAAGTCCCACAGTATCTTTGCGTGTTCATTTTCCACAACCTTTGCAGGTTTATTATTATTATTATTATTATTATTATTATTAGTAGTAGTAGTAGTAGTAGTATTTATGTGTTGTCGAAGGCTTTCATGGCCGGGATCACAGGGTTGTTGTATGTCTTTCGGGCTGTGTGGCCATGTTCCAGAAGCATTCTCTCCTGACGTTTCGCCCACATCTATGGCAGGCATCCTCAGAGGTTGTGAGGTATGGATAAACTAAGTAAGGAAAGGAAAGAATATATATATCTGTGTAGAGTCTGGGGTGTGGCAAGGGTCCTTTGTCACTGGGAAGCCAGCATTAATGTTTCAGTTCGTAGTATTACTTTAGCCTTGCCGTGCCATAGGCCAGATTTTGGGTCTGTGTCCCTCCAGATCTTTTTTTTTTTTATTATTATGTTTTGTGATAGATAAAATTTGTACATGAAAACTGTGAAACAGCTTCGCGATTATCTATAACCTCTATCCATCCTACAGCAGTATCTATTAAATTTACATTCATTACGATAGAGGCGAGGCAAACCAAAGCCACAGAGAAAGTCATGAAAGACAGAGAGAGAAGAAAAGAAAAAAAAAAAAAAAAAAGGAAGAATCCCCCGATTTCCTTCCAGACCCTTTACATGACAGCATATTTTTGCTCAAAGTATTGTCAATTTTATGCGATGTACTTTAAGACATGTTCAGTCCATAGTTAATTTCTTGCAGTGCTTTGTTTTCAGTTCCACTTTACTTTGTCTATGTATTTTCTCAATAAAGTCCAATTTGTCTCTCGCGTGGTAGCACTGTCCTGTTTTAAAATTTGGGTTAGTAAATCCATGCTTTGAATGTCCAAAAGTCTCAGAACCCAGTTTTCTTTTAGTGGAATTTCTTTTGTTTTCCACATTTTTGCCAGACATATCCTGTCCCTCCAGATCTGTTGGTGTTGCTATCCCACTGTCGTCTCTTCCTCCCCTTTTTAAATTATTATTGTTGTTGTTATTATTACTATTATTACCCTAGCCTGGCCATACTATTTTAACGTGGTGAGATGTATTCCACACTGGGCATGCGTATTCAGCAGCAGAGTAGCAAAGCGCAAGGTCTTCACTGTGTCCGGTTGTCATCAAGGCGGCTGACAAGTCCCTCCAGGTGTTTTGGACTTCAACTCCCACCATTCCTAACAGCCGGCAGGCTGTTAGGAATGGTGGGAGTTGAAGTCCAAAACACCTGGAGGGACCAAGCTTTCCCATGCCTGGTCTACCTTATCCCTCGTGTCCTTTGGGTACTTTCCTTGGTGGTCAACCAGTTTGTTTTCACTCCTTCCGCTTCGCAGATTCCGTCGACCGTCCGATGTCTCCACAGCGACAAGATCCTGGCCTTCCAGCAGCAAACGCAGTTCCTGTGGGAAGCGTATTTCTCCTCCGTGGAGAAGATCGTCCACACCACCCTTGAGGTGAGCCGCAAAGGTCCTGCTTTTGCAAATTTGATTGTTTGCAACACGACTTTATGGTCACCTTCCAGCATGGAATTCGTCAGATCCTCCGGCGGCGCAGTGGGCTAAATCCTTGTGCCGGCAGGACTGCTGACCTGAAGGGTTGGGTTGCTGACCCGCAGGTTGCCGGTTCAAATCCACATTATCTGCTTTGAACTGGATTATATGAGTCTACGCTGCCGTATAATCCATGACAAAGCAGAAAATCTAGATTTGATATGGCAGTGTTGAAGGGGCCTCAGAGATGCATGCTAATCAGGTTTTCCAGTCAAGCCTTTGTTGACCTTCTGCTGACCAATAAACCAAAGAAGAAAAGTGGGATATAAATAATAATAATAATAATAATAATAATTATTATTATTATTATTATTATTATTATTATTTTATCATGACACAGCAAACAAGCTACATATGGTGGATTTCATATCACAAAATCACAAGTCGAACACTTCCCAAGTGTCTAGGACTGTGTGATGTATTATTATTATTATTATTATTATTATTATTATTATTATTATTATTATTATTATTTTATCATGACACAGCAAACAAGCTAGATATGCTGGATTTCATATCACAAAATCACAAGTCGAACACTTCCCAAGTGTCTAGGACTGTATGATGTATTTTCGGATTATTATTATTATTATTATTATTATTTTATCATGACACAGCAAACAAGCTAGATATGCTGGATTTCATATCACAAAATCACAAGTCGAACACTTCCCAAGTGTCTAGGACTGTGTGATGTATTTTTGGATTATTATTATTATTATTATTATTATTTTATCATGATACAGCAAACAAGCTAGATATGCTGGATTTCATATCACAAAATCACAAGTCGAACACTTCCCAAGTGTCTAGGACTGTGTGATGTATTTTCGGATGATGCGTGCAGATCCCAGTAGGGTGGCCTTTTGCAGTTGGCAGATTGTGATAATAATAATAATTATTATTATTGACACAACGACGTTGTATGACACAGCAAACAAGCTAGATATGCTGGATTTCATATCACAAAATCACAAGTCGAACACTTCCCAAGTGTCTAGGACTGTATGATGTATTTTCGGATTATTATTATTATTATTATTATTATTATTATTATTATTATTATTTTATCATGACACAGCAAACAAGCTAGATATGCTGGATTTCATATCACAAAATCACAAGTCGAACACTTCCCAAGTGTCTAGGACTGTGTGATGTATTTTCGGATGATGCTCACAGATCCCAGTAGGGTGGCCTTTTGCAGTTGGCAGATTGTGATTATTATTATTATTATTATTATTATTATTGACACAACGACGTTGTATGACACAGCAAACAAGATAGATATGCTGGATTTCGTTTCACAAAATCACAAGTCGAACACTTCCCAAGTGTCTAGGACTCTGTGATGTATTTTCGGATGATGCGTGCAGATCCCAGTAAGGTGGCCTTTTGCAGTTGGCAGATCGTAATTTTGTCAATGTCTATTGTTTCCAAATGCCGGCTGAGATCTTTTGGCACGGCACCCAGTGTGCCCATCACCACCGGGACCACCTGCACTGGTTTCTGCCAGAGTCTTTGAAGTTCAAACTTGAGGTCCTGATAGCGGCTGAGTTTTTCCTGTTGTTTTTCTTCAATGCGACTCAATGCGATTATTATTATTATTATTATTATTATTATTATTATTATTATTATTATTCTGCTCAATGCAAGATATGGCAGTGAAGAAAAGGGATCATTTGAGGGTCACTTGCTGCTTGGATATTGAGAAAACCAACTGAGCTCATTTCAGAGGTGAAATCTCCTGGTCTTAACTTGTCAGCCTACATCATGGCAACCTCCCTTTCTTTCTCTTGATGCGAGAATCCAGGCTGAGGTGGATCTCATGCCTCCTCCACATCATGCTGACAGCTCCAGGGGCGTGACGCGGGTGCGATGACAACTCTCTCTTTCTTTTCCAGATCATCAAGGATCGGATATTTCATCGAGAATCCCGCCCGAGGTTCTTGTGGAACGTGCTTCCGGGGGGTCTGCTGGCACGGCCGGAATTCTCCACCCACCTGAGCGACTTCCCTTTCTACTACCTGCAGCAAGGTACGTAGGAGACCTTTTCCCCATGCAACCTCTTCGATGTATTGTTTCTCTACTCCTAGCCATGGAGATAGGGTGCACATGAGGATGGGAGAGACATCATGCCTTAAATGGGATGATGGAGTGTGCATTATTATTATTTTATTATGTCACAGCAAACAAGATAGATATGCTGGATTTCGTATCACAAAATCACAAGTCGAACACTTCCGAAGCGTCTAGGACTGTGTGATGTATTTTCGGATGATGCGTGCAGATCCCAGTAGGGTGGCCTTTTGCAGTTGGCAGATCATAGTTTTGTCAATGTCTGTTGTTTCCAAATGCCGGCTGAGATCTTTTGGCACGGCACCCAATGTGCCGATCACCACCGGGACCACCTGCACTAGTTTCTGTCAGAGTCTTTGCAGTTCAATCTTGAGGTCCTGAGTTTTTCCTGTTGTTTTTCGTCAATGCGACTGTCACCTGGGATGGCAACATCAATGATCCAACCTTTTTCTTTTACACAACTGTGATGTCTGGTGTGTTGTGTTACAGAACTTTGTCAGTCTGGATTTGGAAGTCCCACAGTATCTTTGCGTGCTCATTTTTCAATACTTTTGCAGGTTTGTGATCCCACCAGTTCTTTGCTGCTGGGAGGTGGTACTTGAGGCAGAAGTTCCAATGGATCATTTGGGCCACATAGTTGTGCCTCTGTTTGTAGTCTGTCTGTGCAATTTTCTTACAGCAGCTGAGGAGATGATCCGTGGTTTCGTCAGCTTCCTTGTTGTTGTTGTTGTTGTTGTTATTATTATTATTATTATTTATTATATCATCCCATCTCTTCTCTCCGCAGGGTCCAGCCCTTCCGGCAAGTTCACGGCGTTCATCCGGGCGGTGTCTCCAGTCGTCTCGCTCTCGCAGCCCATCCTCAAGCTCATCCAAGCCGTCTCCAGGTCCCAGTACTGCGCCCAGGTAAGGCACCCTTGTATGGAAGGGAAGAGGGAAACTGTATGGCCAAATTCCCTTTCCTTTCCAGGTGTTGAAATAGAAGTAGCACTCCCCTCTGCATACACTACTTGCTGGAAACAAGAGGCTTAAGGGAGTTTGTTGTCTGTGTCCATCTGAGATGTGTTCTGGGATTGGAACATGTTCTTTGGGAAATGGACAATGTGCAGAAAGCGGTTTCCATGGCCACCTGGATGGCACGGACAAGTTGACTGCCCTCTTCCATTCCCTCCCATATGTAAATATGCCAGACATCCATGGTTTGCAGATGAGTCAAAGTCTGAACAACAAAGCTTTCAGCAATCTCTCCCAGGTATTGCCATCAATGGGACCAGTGAGTTAGGGGCTAACTTACGTCCCATTGATTTCAATTCATCTGCTATTCTAAACATGACTGATACTTGATCCAACTTGCACTTTCAGAATGTTTAAATTGTATATTTGGTGTACACTTGCACTCCTGACTCTCTCTCTCTATCTATATATACAAAAGGGTAATGAAATTTCGGCCTAGGACAAAACAACAAAACTGCACCTCCCAGAAACACTAAACTTGGCAGCACAACCCCTCATCCATGCCTCTACGTTCAAACAACAAAAAGAAAAGAAAAATAAAGTCCTAATTAGAGGGAGAGGAATAATTGTTTTTTATCCCATTTCTGCCAGTTAGAAGGCTAAGCTCCGCCCAGGGGACAGCAGAGTTAGACCTCACTTAGGCCTCTTCCACACTGCCTATAAAATACAGATTATCTGATTTTACCCTAGAACTCAAGACCTGGCTCTTTACTAGAGCTTTTAATCTATGTTAATTTTATCAATATTTGTATGTATGTATTTTTATCCTTTACAATTTTATCTTGTAAATCGCCTAGAGCATCTTGGATGGAGGGCGATTAATAAGTAATTAAATGATGATGATTTTAACTGGATTATATGGCAGTGTAGACTCAAGGCCCTTCCACACAACTATATAACCCATTTATAATGAACTTAATGTCAGGGGAAAACCTTTACCCTTTACCCTAACCACCAATTCCTCAATACTTTATTTCTCATACCACCAGACTTTGCCACAGCAATGCGTGGCCGGGCACAGCTAGTATATATATATATGTGTGTGTGTGTGTGTGTGTGTTATTTATTTTGTGTCAAATAAATGTGTGTGTGTGTGTGTGTGTGTGTATGAGTGTTCCTTGGTGTTCAGATTAGAACAATTTAGGTATAGATTAAAACACTAAAAAAGAGACCAGAGCCCTATCTCTTTCATAGTTATTGCTACCTATTCCTTTGGGGAGCCAGAATGTCGGTCCAGAGCGGGACGTCTCTGCACGATTGCTTTCCTGATTCGAGATCTCCTTCCCCTTCATCTCTCCTCCTCAGATCTTGGTTTTGTGGAGCTGCGAGAAGCCTCCGCCACAAAGCAGTAAATGGCCGCAGACGCCGGTTCCCTTGAGAGTCATCCACAGCAGCAGCAACAAGGTAAACAGGCAGCTTTGCTTGTGGCAGAGAACAAGGCATTTCTCAGCGATGACTCTGCCGCTGAACCCTAGGGATCCTTGCCAGACGTTGGTGGTTATTTTATCTGGATCTGGATATTTCGCCCCATATCACTTGCATGCAGAAGATTAAAAAGCCAATGGGATTTTGGTTTGCAGAAATAGGAGTCTAGTGCCTAGATCCAGGGAAGTCATGCTGTGTCAGGACCCAGGCAGCAGAGCACCAATAACCATGCGCAGAGACCAGAATCTATCTAATATCTTTATTATAGAAATATATAAAGTCAATAAAAACAAGTGAAGAATATAGTTCAGAAGCAGACCCTTCAGATGAGGTCAAATATAGTCCAGAATTGTATTGTCCAATATAAGATATTAGAGTTCAAAGTTATAATCCACTTGACCGAAACACACACTTTGCCAAGCAATAGTGTGGGGAGATGACAAGGTCTTTAGTTCATTGAAGCTAGACAACAAGGCTGGATCTTAAGCTTGATTGTTGGCTGGATCAAGACTGGAAACGTGACAACTTGAAGCATGAAACAAGGTCCGTGGCAAAACGTGAGACAGGCAAGACTGGAAACTTGGTCCGTGAAACGAGGCAAGGCTGGAAACTTGATCCGGGAAACAAGGAACTGGGGTACGAAGTCCACACACGATCTCTCCCCTCAAGCTGAACAATTGACTCCGCAAGGTTCCCCTTGCGGCAAAACCCCTATATAGGGTCTTGTTTTCCCGCCAACAGAACACTTTCCCTGGAGAACAAGAAGTGAAACCCAACTCTGTCCAGATGCATGACTCCTTAGAATTTCCCAAGGGAAGCAGACCTAATCAGCTAATTGTCTGGCAGCGATTCTGAGGCTCCGGCGATTTGCCTCCCTGACTCCTCTATGTCTATTATAATTGTCCTTTCGGGAAAATGGGAGAGAATTCTGCTCAAGGCTTGTTTGGTTAACTTCCTGAGGACAAACATCCTCCAGGTGGAGAGGCTCCGATTCAAGCTGAACCGGTGGAAATCCCATGTTTTCCTCCTCGTCTGCCACAATAGCACTAGGAACGGGACTACAAGGCCCATGAGACATCACATGCTGCCCCTCTATTCCGTTCTGTTTGGTCTGACCACTTTACCTGGAATCACACTGTGTCCCATTCTGGGCACCACAATGGAAAGGAGATGTTGGAGAACAAGCCCTGTGAGGAGCGGCTTAAAGAGCTGGGCATGATAGGCTTGCAGAAGAGAAGGCGGAGAGGAGACATGATGAGGGCCATGCAAAATAATAATAATAATAATAATAATAATAATAATAATAATAATAATTATTATTATTATTATTATTATTATTTTATTATGACACAGCAAACAAGATAGATATCCTGAATAATAATAATAATAATAATAATAATAATAATAATAATAATAATAATAATAATAATAATGTTGTATGTCACAGCAAACAAGATAGACATGCTGGATTTCGTATCACAAAACCACAAGTCGAACACTTCCCAAGTGTCTAGGACTGTGTGATTTTTTATTATTATTATTATTATTATTATTATTATTATTATTATTATTATTATTATTATTATATTATGACACAGCAAACAAGATAGATATCCTGAATAATAATAATAATAATAATAATAATAATTATTATTATTATTATTATTATTATTATTATGTTGTATGACACAGCAAACAAGATAGATATGCTGGATTTCATATCACAAAATCACAAGTCGAACACTTCCCAAGTGTCTAGGACTGTTATTATTATTATTATTATTATTATTATTATTTTATTATGACACAGCAAACAAGATAGACATGCTGGATTTCATATCACAAAACCACAAGTCGAACACTTCCCAAGTGTCTAGGACTGTGTGATGTATTTTCGGATGATGCGTGCAGATCCCAGTAGGGTGGCCTTTTGCAGTTGGCAGATCGTAATTTTGTCAATGTCTATTGTTTCCAAATGCCGGCTGAGATCTTTTGGCATGGCACCCTATTATTATTATTATTATTATTATTATTATTATTATTATTATTATTATTATTTTGCATGGCCCTCATCAAATTATTTATTCATTTCTATCCCGCTTTTCTCCCATGGGTGGGATTCAAAGCGGCATACAACATACAACAAACTGTATTCACGTAAAGCCCTGAAACTCTGAGTTTGGAGGCCGGGGGGGGGGGTCACAAACATGGGCTCCATCCTTTTTTCTGGCTTCGCCATTCTTCTCCTCTATTTCCTGAAGGTCAGTGACCGGTTTTTGCCTTACCCTGCCATCGAGACAGATGCGGTGCTGAGCCTGGACGAGCACACCAGCCTCTCCACCAACGAGGTAAGGCAATGCCAAAGACAAACAGCCCAGAATGTAGGAACGTGCCAAGGAACAGCCAACCTCTTGGGCAGTGTTCAGCCCTGGCTTGATGCCCAACAGCGAGACTCAACTTATTATTATTATTATTATTATTATTATTATTATTATTATTATTATCATCCAATAATATTAATATTATTATTGTACCATGCTGTGGCGCAGCTCGTTAGTCGCCAGCTGCAATAAATCACTACTGACCATGAAGACATGAGTTCGAAGCCAGCCCGGGTCAGAATGAGCTCCCGACCCTTAATAGCCTAGCTCGCTGTTGACCTAGGCAGCCCGAAAGACAGACATCTGTTGAGTAGGTAATTTAGGTACCACTTTATGCAGGGAGGCTAATTTAACTAATTTACAACACCATAAAACATCCAGCAGTGTGTGGAAGAATGAGGAAGTACTCCGTCAAGGACTCGGTGTCACAAGTGGACGGTGAAGCGGCATCTCCCTATGAAGCTGGAAGCTGGAAAACGTTACATTGCCTCTGTGCCTGTGTCTATATATGTTGTATGTCTAATGGCATTGAATGTTTGGCATATATATGTGCATTGTGATCCGCCCTGAGTCCCCTTTGGGGTGAGAAAGAAGGGTGGAATATAAATACTGTAAATAAATAAATTATTATTATTATTATCATTATTATTATTGCTATTGTATAACTTTCACAGCTGGTGCTGCTATTCATTTCCTTCTGCCTGCCCAGGTCGACTTTGCCTTTGTGGTGTGGCGGAGCTTCCCGGAGCGGATTGTGGGCTTCCCCATGCGCAGCCACTTCTGGGACGCCGGCAAGAGCCAGTGGAGCTACACCTCCAAGTGGACCAACGAGTTCTCCATGGTCCTCACTGCAGCTGCCTTCTACCACAGGTGCCCTCCTTCTGCTCCCATGTTTAGGTCGGATCAATGGAGCCTGGGACAAAGTGTTGTGATAGGAAAATCTCCTCTGAGTAGAGAAATTAGGCACCACTTCAGCAGGGAGGTCTTTTGCAGCACCTTAAAAAAGCATCGGAGCCTCCGGTGGCTCAGTGTGTTAAAGCGCTGAGCTGCTGAACTTGTGGACTGAAAGGTTGGCGGTTCAAAACCTGGGGAGGGGAGTGAGTGCCCGCTGTTAGCCCCAGCTTCTGCCAACCTAACAGTTCGAAAACATGCTAATGTGAGTAGATCAATAGGTACCGCTCTGGCGGGAAAGTAACGGCGCTCCATGCAGTCATGCCAGTGGCCACATGACTTTGGAGGTGTCTATGGACAACGCCGGCTCTTCGGCTTAGAAATTGAGATGAGCACTAACCCAAAGAGTGTGAGTAGATCAATAGGTACTGCTCTGGCGGGAAGGTAACATTGGTGCTTCATGCAGTCATGCCAGTGGCCACATGACTTTGGAGGTGTCTATGGACAACGCCGGCTCTTCGGCTTAGAAATTGAGATGAGCACTAACCCAAAGAGTGTGAGTAGATCAATAGGTACTGCTTTGGCGGGAAGGTAACATTGGTGCTTCATGAAGTCATGCCAGTGGCCACATGACTTTGGAGGTGTCTATGGACAACGCCGGCTCTTCGGCTTAGAAATTGAGATGAGCACTAACCCAAAGAGTGTGAGTAGATCAATAGGTACTGCTCTGGCGGGAAGGTAACATTGGTGCTTCATGCAGTCATGCCAGTGGCCACATGACTTTGGAGGTGTCTATGGACAACGCCGGCTCTTCGGCTTAGAAATTGAGATGAGCACTAACCCAAAGAGTGTGAGTAGATCAATAGGTACTGCTCTGGCGGGAAGGTAACATTGGTGCTTCATGCAGTCATGCCAGTGGCCACATGACTTTGGAGGTGTCTATGGACAACGCCGGCTCTTCGGCTTAGAAATTGAGATGAGCACTAACCCAAAGAGTGTGAGTAGATCAATAGGTACTGCTCTGGCGGGAAGGTAACATTGGTGCTTCATGCAGTCATGCCAGTGGCCACATGACTTTGGAGGTGTCTATGGACAACGCCGGCTCTTCGGCTTAGAAATTGAGATGAGCACTAACCCAAAGAGTGTGAGTAGATCAATAGGTACTGCTCTGGCGGGAAGGTAACATTGGTGCTTCATGCAGTCATGCCAGTGGCCACATGACTTTGGAGGTGTCTATGTACATGCAAATGTGAGTAGATGAATAGGTACCGCTCCGGCGGGAAGGTAATGGCGCTCCAGGCAGTCATGCCGGCCACATGAGGTGTGTATGGACAACGCCGGCTCTTTGGCTTAGAAATTGAGATGAGCACCAACCCCCAGAGTCAGACACGACCGGACTTAACGTCAGGGGAAAACCTTGACCTTTACCTAAAAAAGCATTTCTTTCGGGGAGTTCCCTTACCTCGCTTTACGAAGATTAAGAAAAACATTCAGAAAATGTCTTTTGATGGGAAGTTTGTATGCATTCTGTGTCCTGTTTGCATTCGGAGGACCCCAACCAATGAGGATTGTGGTCCATTGCTTTTTCCCGGGTCTCACTGGTGTCCGTTTCTCCTTCCTCCCTCCCTCCTTGAGCAGGTATTATCACAGCCTCTTCACCCATTTCTTGCCGGCTCGTCTACGTGGCCTCATTGACCAGATCGCCAACTGTGAGGACATATTGATGAACTTCCTCGTTTCCGCTGCCACCAAGCGACCTCCCATTAAAGTGACCCAGAAAAAGCAGCACCGAGAGAGTCCCGCTTCGCAGGTAAGGAGCAGGCGAGCGGAGAGCCAAGACGGTCAACTATATGGCTGGGAACCATGGAGCAATCTAGATCTTGGTGAACTACAACTCCCATCATTGCTCACCAACAAGTCCAGTGGTGAGTAATGCTGGGAGTTGCAGTTTGACAGCCTCTGGGGAATCCACAAACAAGGATTCCATACCTCACAACCTCTGAGGATGCCTGCCATAGATGTGGGCGAAACGTCAGGAGAGAATACTTCTGGAACATGGCCACACAGCCCGAAAGACTTACAACAACCCAAGGATTTATTTGTTTGTTTGTTTACAGTACCAAGTATAAGCCGACCCGAACATAAGCCAAGGCACCTAATTTTGCCACAAAAACTGGGGAAACGTATTGACTCGAGTATAAGACGAGGGTGGGAAATGCAGCAGCTACGGGTCAATTTCAAAAATAAAAATACCGTATATACTCGAGTATAAGCCGACTCAAATATAAGCCGAGGCACCTAATTTTATCACAAAACTGGGAAAACTTATTGACTCGAGTATAAGACGAGGGTGGGAAATGCAGCAGCTACGGGTCAAATTCAAAAATAAAAATACCGTATATACTCAAGTATAAGCTGACTCAAATATAAGCTGAGGCACCTAATTTTAACACAAAAGCTGGGGAAACTTATTGACTCGAGTATAAGACGAGGGTGGGAAATGCAGCAGCTACGGGTCAAATTCAAAAATAAAAATACCGTATATACTCGAGTATAAGCCGACTCAAATATAAGCTGAGGCACCTAATTTTAACACAAAACTGGGAAAACTTATTGACTCGAGTATAAGACGAGGGTGGGAAATGCAGCAGCTACGGGTCAAATTCAAAAATAAAAATACCGTATATACTCGAGTATAAGCCGACTCAAATATAAGCCGAGGCACCTAATTTTGCCACAAAAACTGGGAAAACTTATTGACTCGAGTATAAGACGAGGGTGGGAAATGCAGCAGCTACGGGTCAATTTCAAAAATAAAAATAGATATTAATAAAATTGTATTATTTGAGGCATACGTAGGTTACATGTTTTTGAATATTTATATAAAACTACTAGCTGTGCCCGGCCACGCATTGCTGTGGCGTTGTCTGGTGGTGTCTGTATTTTATAGGCAGTGTGGAAGAGGCCTAAGTGAGGCCTAACTTTGCCTGTCCCCTGGGCTGAGTGGGTTGCTAGGAGAGCAAGTGGGCAGAGCTTAGCCTTCTAACTGGCAGGAATTGGATAAAAACAATTATTCCTCTCCCTCTAATTAGGACTTTATTTTTTCTTCTTTTTGTTGTATCAACCTAGAGGCGTGGATGAGGGGTTGTGCTGTCAATTTTTGAGGTTGTGGGGTGTTTAGTTTTGTTGTTTTGTCAGTCGCCAGGATTCCATCACTCTTTTATATATATAGATAATTTAAAATAATAATAAGACTTTAAAATAAGACTGTTCAACTCTGTCCAACTCAAGTATAAGCCAACCTGAATAGCTAACCGGCTGTTAGGAATTGTGGGAGTTGAAGTCCAAAACACCTGGAGGGCCCAAGTTTGCCCATGCCTGGCTTGGGGCACAGCAAATATAGAAGAAGGCTGATGGTGCTTGCATCTTTGTCCCCTTGCAGATGTTGAAGAGTGCTCCTCCGTCCAACGGGAACCTTCAGTTTTCCCAGCGTCAGGACTGCGTGAACCAGTTTGTGAGCTGGTTCGGATACATGCCACTGGTGCATTCCCAGTTCCGCCTGGACCCGGTGCTCTTCAAAGACCAAGTGTCCGTCCTGCGGAAGAAGTACCGCCACCTCGAGAGGGACTAGCTCCGCTGGAGAACAACACATGGCCAACCCTTGGACCAAAAGCAAGAAGCTTCCCGGCTAGTGAACCATCGGAGCCCAAGAGCAGCATAGTGCTATTTTGGTCCCATCCGCATGGTCAATAACCTCATTGAAACGGAGGCCATGCTTGTCCATCAGACTTTGGGTACCCAAAGGTGGGACCTCACCTCACTGGTCGCTGTGGAAGTGCCAGGCGGATTTTCACGCTTTTATTGGGTTTTACCAGTACTAATAAAGGTTTGCAGGAATGGGCCGGCTCTGGCTCTTTCTTCGGACCTTGTCACACTTATTTATTTTTTTATTATTTGCAACGTTTATATCCCGCCCTCTCTCACCTCGAAGGGGACTCAGGACAGCTAACAAGTTATATGTACATGCAATATTTTATATTATTAGTATAGCACAATATAGGCATTATATATTACTATATTGCACCTTGGCCTGGATCTTTTGACCCAAATCGGGATTTTAATATTATTGTGTATATTGACTTTTATGACTGTTTTTAATCATGTTGAAGTTTTACTGCTCGGTTTAATGTTTTATCTGATTTGTGCTGTCGTGTCTGGGCATGGCCCCATGTAAGCCGCCCCGAGTCCCTCCGGGGAGATGGGGCGGGATATAAGAATAAAATTATTATTATTATTATTATTATTATTATTATTATTATTATTATTATTATTATTGTACTATACCTATATTGCAATATTATTAGTAATATTACATGTAATATAAATATACAATTTTAATACTGTATTATTATATTATATTACATTAAATTACTATTATATTGTATTACATTATAATAATATTATGTGTATATACAATATATTATATTATCAGTATAGCATAATAGTAATATTATATATTGTTATATTGACACAGGACAGCTAACAAGTTATATGTACATGCAATATTTTATATTATAAGTATAGCACAATATAGGCATTATATATTACTATATTGTACTATACCTATATTGCAATATTATTAGTAATATTACATGTAATATAAATATACAATTTTAATACTGTATTATTATATTATATTACATTAAATTACTATTATATTGTATTACATTATAATATTAATATTATGTGTATATACAATATATTATATTATCAGTATAGCATAATAATAATATTATATATTGTTATATTGACACAGGACAGCTAACAAGTTATATGTACATGCAATATTTTATATTATTAGTATAGCACAATATAGGCATTATATATTACTATATTGTACTGTACCTATATTGCAATATTATTAATAATATTACATGTAATATACAATATGCAAATATAATAGTGTATTATTATTATATTGTATTACATTATAATATTATCAATATTATGTGTCTATACAATATATTATCAGTATAGCATAATATTAATATTATATATTATTATATTGTTGTATTGACACAGGAGACATTGTGTTGTATATATGCCAAGGTGAGAAGAAGAGGTGGGAGAGTCAGGAAACAAAGGAAAATGCCTTATTCTTGCATTTTCTCTCAATATGCTATTATTTCTACTCACACTGCCTTATGCACCATTTCTGAGCCCCTTGACCAACAAATAATAACGTAATACCTCGTGTATCTTAGTTATAGCTATCTGCGTTCCAAATACAACTGCAAATACTGGCAGGGTTTGGGGGCGATTGCCATGGGAATCAGGGAGTTGTAGTTCACCCTTATGCAGACCAAACAATAATTTCGTCTAATAATCCGGGCACCCAAGCTAGTAAATAAATAAAACAGAATAAAATCTTCTTCCAAGTTCACGCCCCAGTCTAGGAAGAAAAAAAACCTAGAGAATTTGGGCTCCTAAGGCCCCTTCCACACAGCTGTATAAAATCCACATTGAACTGGGTTATATGGCAGTGTGGACTCAGATAACCCAGTTCAAAGCAGATCTTGTGGATTGCCTGCCTTGATATTCTGGGTTATATGGCTGTTATATGGCTTGCAAAAGTAAACAAACCTCTGGTGCCACCTAGTGGCAAACTGGAGAAGAGCAGGCTGTTGTAACAAGACAGGAGTAGAAAATAATCTCTTTGGAGCTGCTTATTCCTAGCAGAAGAGGGTCCAGGCAGTCTGTTTTAATTTCCCATAATATTCCCAATATTTATCATTGCAGAAGAGCATTTTGGGAAGCTAAAATCCAAGTCGGAACTTCAAGGACAAGGTTCAGAATGTCCACAATGCTCTGCAGCAAAGGCACATGTTGTGCCGGTGTTGTCCAACCAGAATTTGTGAATTACTCCTTATGGGAAATAAAAAAATACAGACATTCCTGCTCCTTGTCCCAAAGATATGCCTGTCCCTAAGGAACACATCCATCTACATTTGTGATATAGCAAAGGTACACGTTCATAGCCATGCAATTCTGGGATTTGTAGCATATTGTTATTGCTTGTTGTTTATACTGTTTTAATTGTTTTTAATTTGCTTTTTGTTTTGTATTGTTATATTGTGTGTTGAGGCCTTGGCCTTTGTAAGCCGCATCGAGTCCTTCGGGAGATGCTAGCGGGGTACAAATAAAGTTTAATAATAATAATAATAATAATAATAATAGTTCCGCACGGCACAAGAGATTCCATAGGATGGAACCATGGTTAAAAGTGGGATCATCGTTCTAGAATTTGCTGTATGGAAGGACTCTTGGGAGAGATCTACACTGGAGAATTAATGCAGTTTGAGACCACTTTCTCCACCGTAACTCCATGCAACAGAATTAGGAGATCTGTATGCTGCTGAGCTGTACACAGCTCTTTTTGGACAACCTTGCCAAACGACAATTCCACGATGCCGTAACATTGAGGCCCTTATATCCCAGGATCTGGTTTTATATTTATCCCAGATTATCTGGCAGTGCGGACTCGTATAAACCAGTTTAAAGCAGGAAACTTGGGATCAGATCCTGGGATGAAGAGCCAAGGTTACGTTGTTGTTTTGCAAGGTCTTCCAAAAAGAGCTGGCTTTTTAACAGCTATTGCATGGAATCACAGTGGAGAAAGTGGTCTCAAACTGCATCAATTCTCCAGTGTAGATGCACTCTTTAACGTCTCTCCAAGAGTCTTTCCACACAACAAATTCTAGACTGATGATCCTAATTTTAACCGCCATGGTTCCATCCTATGGAATCTCAGCCGGAGTTCTCCTGTGCCATACGGAGCTACAAATCCCAGAATTGCATGGCTATGAGTTAAAAGTGGCTTGATTCTAGTGTAAATGCACCCCTGAGTCCATATTCTGACAGAAGAGATTATTCACCTTGAAGAGACCCCGTAGCCAAGCCAACAAATAGGCACAGGTATCCAGCCGTTTCATTTTAGCTTCTTAAATTTTATAGAAAAAGAGAGAAGGACGGACAAAGGCACAAAAGGAACCGAAGGAGGAAAAGACTACAAGAGGACGGGAAAGGGAAAGTGTCTCTTTGCTCGGCTCCCAAACAAACCAGGGACAGGTTTGTTGCAAGTTGAGCGAGTCGGTTTTGGACACGATTGGTCCCAAAGTCAGAAAGAACCTCCGAGGTAGCAGCTCCGAAAAGGACGGGTTGTTGGCGGCAAGGCTCAGTCGGAGGGGCTCTGGCAGGCCCGGCAGTCCTTCATGTCCTCGGAGTAGTTCTCGATCTGGATGGTCATGGTGTGGAAATTGAAGGCTCGCTGCAGCCGGGAACTGGCTTCCTTCAGCACCGTCTGCGCGTCCGCGTCTTCGTCTGGGAAGGACAACAACACAGGCATTCATCGGGCACAACGTCACGCCTGGAACCAAGGGGCACTTCCGGGGTTCAAACCACCTCCGAGATTAGTCAGCTCAAAAAATAAAAATCCTGATTTACACATGAATTTCAACTGGTTAACCAAATAACCCATGCCAAGTAGATGAGAAGAAAAAATTAGTTTGGGAAAAGGACTTTTGGGGACTGCAGGTCTCCAAATCCCTGGCTCAGGATGGTCATTTTCCATAGTCACAAGAGTATTGTTACTACACTGCTATATGAAATCCAGATTATCTGCTTTGAGCCGGATTATATAGCAGTGTAAAGGTAAAGGTTTTCCCCAACAACAACAACAACAACAAGTGTCCTAGACACTTGGGAATTGTCCGACGTGTGATCCAATACAACAGCCAGCAGAGTGTCTGCTGTGGACTCATCTTGTTGTGTTTCAAATAATAATAATAATAATAATAATAATAATAATAATAATAATAATAATAATAATAATAGTGTCCGACATGTGATCTAATGCAACAGCCAGCAGAGTGTCTGCTGTGGACTCATCTTGTTGTGTTTCTAATAATAATAATAATAATAATAATAATAATAATAATAATAATAGTGTCCGACATGTGATCCAATATAACAGCCAGCAGAGTGTCTGCTGTGGACTCATCTTGTTGTGTTTCTAATAATAATAATAATAATAATAATAATAATAATAATAATAATAATAATAATAGTGTCCGACATGTGATCCAATATAACAGCCAGCAGAGTGTCTGCTGTGGACTCATCTTGTTGTGTTTCTAATAATAATAATAATAATAATAATAATAATAATAATAATAGTGTCCGACATGTGATCTAATGCAACAGCCAGCAGAGTGTCTGCTGTGGACTCATCTTGTTGTGTTTCTAATAATAATAATAATAATAATAATAATAATAATAATAATAATAATAATAGTACCCCGGCGCCATTGTGGCCAAGGGGGTTGCTAGGAGATGAAGTGGGTGAGGCCCAAAGTGGGCAGGGTCTACCCTTCTGACCAGCAACCAGGGTTGAAAACGGCTCTTCCTCGTTTTCCAATTTGGACTTTATTTTCCAAGTTTTTTGTTTGAAAGACATAGATTGGATGACTATGTCTTTTGTGGCCAAATTTGGTGTGATTTGGTTCAGTGGTTTTGTTGTTTACTCAGTCCTACAAACGTACATTACATTTTTAGATAGATAGATAGATAGATAGATAGATAGATAGATAGATAGATAGATAGATAGCAGCGTTGTAGCCTTTGGAGAATTGCAGACTTTTCCAAGCAACTTGCGAGTAAGTAACACCACAAATTTCCACAAATTTCCCCCGGGAAACTTACTGATGGCGATGTGGACGGAGAGGACAGGCTGAGACACGGTGAGGGCCCAGATATGGAGGCTGTGGAGGGCTTTCACCCCGTTGATGGACAACAGCGTCATCTTCACGTGGTTGAAATCCACTCCTTTGGGGGTTCCTACGGAAGGACAAAGGGTGCTCATGGGGGGCGTGAAACAAAACCAAAGGCAGGAGCATGGAACTGAGCCAGGCCTGAATCAGGGCCCTTCTACACTGCCATATAATCCAGATGATCACATCAAATAATCCACATTTTCCAGCCTTATTCCCAAGTCCCATTGGCCCCACAATCCAGAGGAGAGGAGACGTACCTTCCATGAGCACCAGGACAACGTCTCGGAGGATGCTCAACGTGGTTCCGAGGACCAGGATGGAAAAGAGGAAGGTGCAGATGGGATCCACGTATTTGTATTCTGGCTGGAAGGACACAAAGGCAGACCATGAGCCGTCTAGGAGCCGAATCTCTTTTTTGCAGTTCACCGTAAGACACAAGGAGTCAGTTGCCTCGGGCATTACGTACTACGCTTCCATAGCTTCCCACCATTCCAATTTCTCCCAATTAATCCCTTCCCAACCCACTTTCTCAGACACTTTTAAAAAGTCCCAGTTTCCTTTCCCCATGTGCCCCATTGTGCTCGGATCACTTCAATAGCTGCAAAGGGAATCCAAAGTGCAGTAGTAGATTAGTTGCGGTGGTGCAATGAGTTAAACAGTTAATCTGTTGAATTTGCTGACATAAAGGATGGCAGTTCGAGGTTGTGGGTCGGGTGAGCTCCCGCTGTTAGCCTTAGCTCCTGCCAACCTTGCGGTTCGAAAACATGCAAATGTGAGTAGATCAATAGGTACCGCTCCGGTGGGAAGGGAATGGCACTCCATGCAGTCATGCCAACTACATGACCTAGGAGGTGTCTAAGGACAACACCGGCTCTTCAGCTTAGAAATGGAGATGAGCACCAACCTCCAGAGTCAGACTCGATTAGACGTAATGTCAAGGGGTAAACTTTTACCTTTACTTTAAATAAAGCAAACATTGCAATAAAAAAGACTTAGAAAGAGAAAGAATTCCACTCCATGTGTGTCCTTACTTATGCCCAACATAAAAACTTTAAGTACTGATGGGGTTTTGGGTTTTTTTTTTATGTTAACCTGGCATGATGTGCATTGTAGTTCACCCCACAAGCTTATGTGTTTTGTTCAATTTTAAAAAATGACTTTTTCAAATAACTCGGGCAACGGCTGGTACCCAAGCTAGCTTGTAAATAAAGCAAAAATTACAATAAAAAAGACTCTAAAAGAAAGAGAAATAATTCCACTCCAGCTGGTGGCAACGTGGGTTAAACACTGAGCTGCTGAACTTGTTGAGCAAAAGGTTCGAATCTGGGGAGCGAGGTGAGCTCTCGCTATTAGCCCCAGCTCCTGAAAAATGTAGCAGTTCAATAATAATAATAATAATAATAATAATAATAATTATTATTATTATTATTATTATTATTATTATTATTTTATTCTTGTACCCCGCTTCTATCTCCCTGCAGGGACTCAGGGCGGCTTACAAATACAAAACTAATATACATACATAAAACATCAAATACTGAAAATGCACAAATGAAAAATTAAAACATACGATTAAAATCAACCATGAATAAGACAAAGTTAAAACACAGCAATGAAACATAAGGATGGGCTGATCAAAGTGCACTAAGTGAGATTTGTAAACATAGAGGAAATTAAAAGTGCTATAAGAACATGGAGGAGAACCCAAAAGTGAGTTGAACCCTGAAGCTATATAGAGAAATTACCCATGCAGATGAAACCGATCAAGGATAATCATTTGTACAAGAATTTAACATTCAGAGGGTGGTACTTATTCAAAAACATGCAAATGTAAGTAGATCAATAGGTACTGCTCCAGGCACTCCATGCAGTCATGCCAATGGCCACATGACCTTGGAGGTGTCTACCTACAACGCCGGCTCTTTGGCTTAGGAATGGAGATGAGCACCAACCCCCAGAATCAGATATGACTGGACTTAATGTTCGGGGAAAACCTTTACCTAGGTGTGTCCTTACTTTGAAATAAATGACGTAGGCTGCGACCAGGACCCCAATGCTCTGCAGAAGGTCCCCGACCACGTGGATGAAGGCGGCTCGGACGCTGGTGTTCTGCCTGCCCTCCCCGTGGCTGTGATGGCCGGGACCGTGTCCCGACTGGTGGAGGGAGATTCCCATTCTGGAGGAAGAGATCAAGAGCAAATGTCAAGGGAACTGGGAAAAGACACCCCGAAAGAAACCACAGAGACCCTCCGCTCCGGTAGCCTTCCGAGATCAGACATTAGATACAAATTCAAACTATGGAACAAACCTACAGAACCTATCCTGTTCCTGTATTCCCACCTAATCTATAATTCACAGAAGGACGGCATCATCGGCTACCACGATCTCAGCATTTAGGAACAAATAATTTGGGTGTGGATTGATCTTACGTAGGTAGTTAAGATCCATCCGTTCTACAAAAGACCTGCTCCTAGTGGTATGAATAGCAACAAAACTAGTGGCATTTTTTGGACGCTTTCTTGAGACCGTGTCACCATGAGCCCCTGGAATTCAATGTCTAGCCTTACGTCACGGCGATACGCACATGATGTTCACCACCACAGCACAACCGGAGGTGATGAGCATGGCGTTGCCTTCGATCTCGTAGTCGCCCGAGAGGAGCCGTTGCACCGCCAAGTAGACCAAGACGCCCGTCACCACCCAGATGGACAGCACAGACAAGAGGGCTCCCAAAATCTCTGCAAAACCAAGAATATAGCGTTGAGCATCCGATACCAAAATGGAATATAATACAGGCTGACAGAATGATCTGAAGTGCATTTCCTTTGGGGTTACTTTTGGATATAATACCTTATATCCAATGCCATGTGCCGCCGCCCTGTTTTTACTATTTTTTAACCTATGCATTGTTTCTTATCCGGTGGTTTTACTTATTATTTATTATTATAAATAATATACGATTTCCTGCTTCTTAGCAGGGGGTTGGACTGGATGGCCCATGAGGTCTCTTCCAACTCTACTATTCTATGATTCTATGATTATATCAATGTTAAAATGCTGGTTTAATCTATGTGCCATGTTATATGTCTATCGTGTTTGTTTTATTGCAACTGTACTTTATTTTGCTTATTGTGGATATTTGGGCTTGGCCCCATGTTAGCTGCCCCAAGTCCCTGTGGAGAGATGGAGGCGGGGTATAAAAATAAAATTATTATTATTATTATTGACACAACAACATCGTATGACACAGTAAACAAGATAAATATGCTGGATTTCGTTTCACAAAATCACAAGTCGAACACTTCCCAAGTGTCTAGGACTGTGTGATGTATTTTCGGATGATGCGTGCAGATCCCAGCAGGGTGGCCTTTTGCAGTTGGCAGATCGTGATTTTGTCAATGTCTGTTATTTCCAAATGCCGGCTGAGATCTTTTGGCACAGCACCCAGTGTGCCCATCACCACCGGGACCACCTGCACTGGTTTCTGCCAGAGTCTTTGCAGTTCCATCTTGAGGTCCTGATAGCGGCTGAGTTTTTCCTGTTGTTTTTCATCAATGCGACTGTCACCTGGGATGGCAACATCAATTATCCAAACCTTGTTTTTTTCCACAACTGTGATGTCTGGTGTGTTGTGTTCCAGAACTTTATCAGTCTGATTCGGAAGTCCCACAGTATCTTTGCGTGTTCATTTTCCAATACTTTGCTGGTTTGTGATCCCACCAGTTCTTTGCTGCTGGGAGGTGGTACTTGAGGTATAAGTTCCAATGGATCATTTGGGCCACACAGTTGTGCCTCTGTTTGTTGTCTGTCTGTGCAATTTTCTTACAGCAGCTCAGGATATGATCAATGGTTTCCTCGGTTTTCTTGCACAGCCTGCATTTTGGGTCATCAGCTGATTTTTCGATCTTGGCCTTAATTGCCTTTGTCCTGATGTCTTGCTCCTGGGCTGCAAGGATCAGGCCTTCTGTCTCCTTCTTCAGGGTCCCATTCGTGAGCCAGAGCCAAGTCTTCTCCTTCTCAGCTTTTCCTTCAATTTTGTCAAGGAACTTTCCATGCAGTGTTTTGTTGTGCCAGCTGTCAGCTCTAGTTTGTAGTGCAGTTTTCTTGTACTGGTTTTTTGTCTGTTGTGTTTTGAGGAGTTTCTGATTTTTGACTTTAATCAAAGCAGGTTATTATTATTATTATTATTATTATTATTATTACTCTTTGAGATGGTGAGAGCAGCCACCAAGTTCGCACTTAACTAGCCAACCCATCGCTATCAACACTTGCTTTTTCTTTCACATTCCCAGCTAATTTCAGTTTCTGAAAACTGAGTTCAGTTAATCCAACAAGAGAGAAGAAAAAGGTTGGGGATTTTGCTCTTCCCTGTAGATTTGGGCAAAACAAACTGCTGCGAGCTCTCCTGTTTTGTTAACGTTTGCTATTTTGGCCACATATGATGCTGCTTGGTCACACATATCTCAGTCTATATATGTGGAGATTGGGCAGATTTATCCTTGGTTAACATATGTGAATCATGTTTTATTGATTAGCCCATCGGCCGTATCAAAACATTTAACACATAGACATACATACAACATACAACCCGCGGTACAAAAGAAGTTAAAATAAACAAGCTGTTAACAAGATCCCGTTCAGGTCAAATATCTGCATCACCTCCACAGTTTACCCCAATTAATTCCAAATATGCCATTCTCAGCTGTGTTGCTTTAAATAGGAAAAGGGCTGTTTTGTGAGTTATTTTAGGATTCTGGCTGACCAACAAAAATGAAGTTCTAATATGTGGGTCCCGGTGTGTTTTGTGAATAATGTATGGCCTGAGGCATTGGTCTCTCTCTTTCTTATACAATTCACAGCTGAACAGAACATGTGCGATATCCTCCACCTCTGATGCTCCACAAATACAAAATCATTCGTTGTATGGAACTTGATTAAACCGTCTGTGTTTATATGTGGAAAACGAACTCTGATGGACAAAGCATCAACATAAGCTGCACATTTAGAGCCATTGTATTGGTGTGGTCATGTTTCAAATCCTGGTCACACTCTCTCAAGTACAAAAACAAACCTGAACCATTTTTCAGAGAGCAAAATAAACTTATTGGGTCACCGTAAATTGGAATAGACTTGAAGGCATAACATAGCAAAAGTGGGAAGTTTGTAAAGCCCAAGTTACCTGCACGATGCCAGCCAAAATTCATGGTTTTGGTGGGAGGACGAGAGGACATCCAGAGCGAGAAAAGGCTGATCATCATGCTGGCAAAGTCGGTGAGGAGATGGGCAGCATCCGTCATAATGGCCAGACTATGAGCAATGTATCCTCCTGGGGAGAAGGAGAGAAGACCGAGAAAAATAAGGACAAGCAGGACATCGTTTGTCTCTTTCTCGTGCCAAGAATATCAACCCAAGAGTTCAGATTTGGTGCAGAAAAAGGTCCAAGACTGGTCTCCTTGCTCTGCTAGATTTTTGCAAGCACCAAGGTTCACAATGCACCAAAACAAAGTTGATACTGTTGCTCTTATTTATTTTGACACTGTATCTTGCAATTTCCTCAAAACTGGGAACAACATGACTTAGAATTTAAAACAAATACAACACAGCTAAAAAAAAGTCAACATTAAACTATTTGCAACATGAAAACAATACACAAGTATGCAACACCCGATGTATTTCTCTCGATGCATGTCAAGAAAGAGTCCCTGCCTAAGGAAGGCTGCTATGGGGAAGAAAAAAGGATTTTAGCCCAATATATATATATACATATACTGTAGAGTCTCACTTATCCAACATAAACGGGCTGGCAGAATGTTGGATCAGTGAATATGTTGGATAATGAGAAGGGATTAAGAAAATTTTATGGTTGGGGGGGTCACCACAACGTGAAGAACTGTCTTAAGGGGTCGCGGCATTAGGAAAGTTGAGAACCACTGATGTAATGGCACACAGGTAACTCAGTTGTTAGACTGAAAAACCATAAAGTAATGTTATGGCTGGAGGGTCGCCACAACATGAGGAACTGTCTTAAGGAGTCGCAGCATTAGGAAGGTTGAGAACTACAGTAGAGTCTCACTTATCCAACACTCGCTTATCCAACGTTCTGGATTATCCAACACATTTTTGTAGTCAATGTTTTCAATATATCGTGATATTTTGGTGCTAAATTCGTAAATACAGTAATTATTACATAGCATTACTGCATATTGAACTACTTTTTCTGCCAAATTTGTTGTCTAACATGATGTTTTGGTGCTTCATTTGCAAAACCATAACCTAATTTGATGTTTAATAGGCTTTTCCTTAATGCCTCCTTATTATCCAACATATTCGCTTATCCAACATTCTGCCGGCCCATTTATGTTGGATAAGTGAGACTCTACTGTACTGATGTAATGGCACACAGGTAACTCAGCTGTTAGACTGAAAAACCATAAAATAATTTTATGGTTGGAGGGTCGCCATAACATGAGGAACTGTCTTAAGGGGTCGCGGCATTAGGAAGGTTGAGAACCACTGATGTAATGGCACACAGGTAACTCAGCTGTTAGACTGAAAAACCATAAAATAATTTTATGGTTGGAGGGTCGCCATAACATGAGGAACTGTCTTAAGGGGTCGCGGCATTAGGAAGGTTGAGAACCACTGATGTAATGGCACACAGGTAACTCAGCTGTTAGACTGAAAAACCATAAAATAATTTTATGGTTGGGGGGTCGCCACAACATGAGGAACTGTCTTAAGGGGTCACAGCATTAGGAAGGTTGAGAACCACTGAATTAAAGCAAGGTTCTTCCTGGCAGTTTATCGTGAGCAGGCTTACCCACAACTTCCCCGGTCATGAAGACTAAGCAGATGACCGAGGCGAGATACAACTTCCGCCGAGCCCTCTCTTTCTCTGCGTCATAGCCGTTGCTGGCGGCCCAGCTGGAGTGGCAGTGCTGGTTCCCCTTCAGGCCCAGCTCGATGGCACTGAGGTCCGGAACGTAGCCCACCACGGCCCCGTTGCCATTCTTCCCAGAGATCCCCAGATAAGACCTAGAGCAGAAAAGAACAGCTTTAATGTATGTGTGTGTGCATGGATTCAAGGAGGATGCAATTATTTCCAAGTGCCCTCAAGTTGCATCAGAATTATAGTCTTGGAAGAGACCATCGTGGTCATTTAGTCCAACCCACAAGAAGATTCCACCACACCCAGAGGCAGCACATTCCTTCTCTGAACCTGTTTCTACAAACTTCCCGAAGAACGACTCCTTGAAACGGGCACGGCTTTTCTAGATGAGTTTGACGAGTACACATTAGAGCGGAACACTCTCTTCCCGTCACTTGAACACTTCGGTCTGATTAACTCAGAATTTTAGCCTCCTTATCCTGTTATCAAGAAACAATAACAGTAATGTTATGTAGTAATTACTGTATTCACGAATTTAGCACCAAAACATTGAACTGGGATATAGAGCAGTGTGGACTCAGATAACCCAGTTCAAAGCAGATATTGTGGGTTATTCTGCTTTGATATTCTGGGTTATATAGCTGTGTGGAAAAACACTGAGGGTCCTTCCACACAGCCATATAACCCAGAATATCAAGGCAGGTAATCCACAATTAAAAGGCCACCGAAAGGGAATCTGGCTCCTGATATTAAAAAAAAACTCTAAAATCAGGACAATAAATAAAGAACAGGAGCGCCGGTGGCAAAGTGTGTTAAAGCACTGAGCTGCTGAACTTGCAGACCGAAAGGTCCCAGGTTCAAATCCCAGGAGCGGAATGAGCACCCGCTGTTAGCCCCAGCTCCTGCCAACCTAGCAGTTCGAAAACATGCTAATGTGAGTAGATCAATAGGTACCGCTCCGGTGGGAAGGTAACAGCGCTCCATGCAGTCATGCTAATGGCCACATGACCATGGAGGTGTCTACGGACAATGCCGGCTCTTCGGCTTAGAAATGGAGATGAGCACCAACCCCTGGAGTCGGGAAATTCAGACAGGAAACAATCAGAGCCAGCTAACACCTCTCAACAATGGATTCCCCCAGACAGGAAGCAAAGCCATTCAATGCTAATCAAGGTGGCCACTTACAACATTCACACTTGCCTCAAGGACTGACATTCCACATATATATAAACCCCACTTGCCTAGTTTCCAAGAGACTTCAACAGCGCCCCCCAAAACGACGGCGCCTGAGGCAACCGCCTAATTTGCCTTACAGGTGAACCGCCCCTGCTCACGTGCCTTCTGCAAGATTTTAAAAACATACAGAACCGCATGTGTTAAAATTCAACAGTGCTGAAGGGCAACTCTAAATGTCGGAGATATTTCAGGGACTGTGTGCGGAAGGAAGCATGGGACGAAACCAGGTGTTGGTTTAGAAGAAAGAGACCCATAGCATATCATACAAGGCACTTAAGTCAATATGCTACAATTTCTTTTTCCTCTCGACGGGCATTCATGGGTGCCGGGCTGGAGAGAACGACTCCGTGTTCTAGAAATGGAGATCACGTACTCTAAACACACACGGACTCTTGACTACGCAGGTTTAAGGAGCCGCCAGCAAAAAAAGTAAATAGATACAAAGGCCATGTGTTGTTGAAGGCCTTCATGGCCGGAATCAAAGGGTTGTTGTGTGTTTTCCGGGCTGTCTGGCCATGTTCCAGAAGCAGCATTCTCTCCTGACGTTTCGCCCACATCTATGGCAGGCATCCTCAGGCCCTTTCCTTTTCCCCCTCCGCCGCTTAAGCGGCGGAGGGGGAAAAGGAAGGGGCCTGAGGATGCCTGCCATAGATGTGGGCGAAACGTCAGGAGAGAATGCTTCCGAAACACGACCATACAGCCCGGGAAACACACAACAACCCTACAACGACCATGTTTAGGGCAGACTTAGAAAAGTGTGACAACACCTATAAATAATCCGGACAGACTTGCCAAAAGAAGGTTGCATTTATTGCCGTTTTAATCTCAACGGACAGGATATTCCACAATCTGGGGGCGATTGAAGAAAATGTTCTGAGTAACAACCAGCCTAGTTTGCATGAAAGAAGGAAATGTCCCACAACTACGGAATTCAAAGTAGACGTCACTGCACAAAGCAGACATGCTCCTGGGCTTTGCTTCCATAGCTAGTAGCTACCAGAAGTAGAAAAAAGAGGGATGATAATAATAATACAGTAGAGTCTCACTAATCCAAGCCTCGCTTATCCAAGCCTCTGGATAATCCAAGCCATTTTTGTAGTCAATGTTTCCAATATATCGTGATATTTTGGTGCTAAATTCGTAAATACAGTAATTACAACATAATATTACTGCGCATTGAACTACTTTTTCTGTCAAATTTGTTGTATAACATGAAGTTTTGGTGCTTAATTTGTAAAATCATAACCTAATTTGATGTTTAATAGGCTTTTCCTTGATCAGTCCTTATTATCCAAGATATTTGCTTATCCAAGCTTCTGCTGGCCCGTTTAGCTTGGATTAGTGAGACTCTACTGTAATAATAATAATAATAATAATAATAATAATAATAATAATAATAAGTTTCTACTTTTCTTATGTTTCCCAGCTAGACACATACTGTATATACTCGACTATAAGCCTAGTTTTTCAGCCCTTTCTTTAAGCCTGAAAAAGCCCCCCTCGGCTTATACTCAGGTGAGGGTCCAGGTTGGCTTATATTTGGGTCAGCTTATACTCGAGAATATATGGTACGTTCATTATTTTTCTCTATTATTGTTGCTACTATTACATTTATTTTACTCTATTTTTATTATTATTAATACAGTAGAGTCTCACTTATCCAACATAAACGGGCCGGCAGAATGTTGGATAAGCGAATATGTTGGAGAATAAGGAGGGATTAAGGAAAAGCCTATTAAACATCAAATTAGGTTATGATTTTACAAATGAAGCACCAAAACATCATGTTAGACAACAAATTTGGCAGAAAAAGGAGTTCAATATGGAGTAATGCTATGTAGTAATTACTGTATTTATGAATTTAGCACCAAAATATCACAATATATTGAAAACATTGACTACAAAAATGCGTTGGATAATCCAGAACGTCTCCTTCTCAGCCTGGACGGTCATCTGTCGGGAGCACATTCTCCAAAAGGCCAAAGATCACACATCAGACAATTATAGTCCCGTGAAGTCCACTGAACAATGGATACACTCAGCAACTACAAAAGGTGGATTGTAAGTAACTACACAAAGGTGGATTGTAGTCAGAAGGGTTGAGAAGGTAAATGGATGGCGAGTGGGGTGGAAAGGATGCTTCCCATGCGCCTCGTATAGAAGATTTCCTTCATTAGGTATCCTCCAAAGTTTTGCATAATTCACGACACCGATCCTGTGAGTTTTGAGGCTTCAAACAAGCTGCTTGTTTACATCACAACAACCACTGACATGGATGCAATCAAACTCCTTATCTAGTTCAACTCTCTCAGCCTAACCAAACACAATAATAATAATAATTATTATTATTAACACTGGGTGCCGTGCCAAAAGATCTCAGCCAGCATTTGGAAACAATAGACATTGACAAAATTACGATCTATCAACTGCAAAAGGCCACCCTACTGGGATCTGCGCACATCATCCGAAAATACATCACACAGCCTAGACACTTGGGAAGTGTTGGACTTGTGATTTTGTGAAATGAAATCCAGCATATCTATCTTGTTTGCTGTGTCATAATAAAATAATAATAATAATAGTAATAGTAATAATAATAATAATAATAATAATAATCTGCCGACTGCAAAAGGCCACCCTACTGGGATCTGCACGCATCATCCGAAAATACATCACACAGTCCTAGACACTTGGGAAGTGTTCGACTTGTGATTTTGTGATACGAAATCCAGCATGTCTATCTTGTTTGCTGTGGCATAATATAATAATAATAATAGTAATAATAGTAATAATAATCTGACAACTGCAAAAGGCCACCCTACTGGGATCTGCGCACATCATCCGAAAATACATCACACAGTCCTAGACACTTGGGAAGTGTTCGACTTGTGGTTTTGTGATACGAAATCCAGCATATCTATCTTGTTTGCTGTGTCATACAATAAAATAATAATAATAATAATAATAATACAGTAGAGTCTCACTTATCCAAGCTAAATGGGCCGGCAGAACCTTGGATAAGCGAATATCTTGGATAATAAGGAGGGATTAAGGAAAAGCCTATTAAACATCAAATTAGGTTGTGATTTTACAAATTAAGCACCAAAACATCATGTTATACAAATTTGTCAGAAAAAAAGTAGTTCAATACGCAGTAATGTTATGTAGTAATTACTGTATTTACGAATTTAGCACCAAAATATCATGATATAATGAAAACATTGACTACAAAAATGCGTTGGATAATCCAGAACCTTGGATAAGTGAGTCTTGGATAAGTGAGACTCTACTGTAATAATAATAATAATAATAATAATAATAATAAATCTGAAAATACATCACACAGTCCTAGACACTTGGAAAGTGTTCGACTTGTGATTTTGTGATACGAAATCCAGCATATTTATCTTGTTTGCTGTGTCATAAAATAATAATAATAATAATAATAATAATAATAATAATAATACATCACACAGTCCTAGACACTTGGAAAGTGTTCGACTTGTGATTTTGTGATACGAAATCCAGCATGTCTATCTTGTTTGCTGTGTCATAAAATAATAATAATAATAATAATAATAATAATAATAATAATAATAATAATAATACATCACACAGTCCTAGACACTTGGAAAGTGTTCGACTTGTGATTTTGTGATATAAAATCCAGCATATTTATCTTGTTTGCTGTGTTGTTGTGTCAATAATAATAATAATAATAATAATAATAATAATAACTTTATTCTTGTACCTTGCCTCCATCTCTCCAAAGGGACTTGGAGTAGTTTGCATAAGAAAACAAACCAACCACAACATAAATTAACGTATAATCCATGAAATTAAAACACATACTGTAGCAACGCTATAAAACAACATAACAACAATGCTCTTGTGTCTCTCTGAAGCAGATGAAATATGTGTCGTGCATTTCTATGCTATAAAAGTGTTCTCCAAGATTTAAAGGAAGACATTAGTTCCTCCAGATGTTTGGGACTACAACTCCCACAATCCCTCTCCACGGTGCCAACCGCCAGCGTGAGTTTCGTACGGCCCCAAATATCCGAAGCCTTGAAACATCTCTGCGACGAAACTGACATTTCGAGCTCTCCTTCCTTCTCGAGGGCATTTTATGTCCATTTCACGCTACATTTCACGAGCTTTAGGTTTTTACACTTAATTGAACTGGAACGACAACCGACCGGCGTATGCTCCGGTGCTGCATATCTGCTGACAAAAGATCAAAAAGCCTCGCTTTCTACTGATACACTTTGTACTAACAGGCCGCACAACGCGTTTGGAAACCGCCTCCCTCGGTGGGGTGGCAAGAACCTGGGGCAAAGGATCTGGGGCAATTGTGCCTCCGGCTTCCCCCCAGAGAGGCCGTGGAGCGATTGTTGTACACACACCCATATGTGTATGTGTATCTATATATATAAAAGGGTAATGAAATTCCGGCCTAGGACAAGACAACAAAACTACACATCCCAGAAACACTAAACTTGGCAGCACAACCCCTCATCCATGCCTCTACGTTCATACAACAAAAAGAAAAGAAAAATAAAGTCCTAATTAGAGGTATGGGAATAATTGTCTTTATCCAATTGCTGCCAGTTAGAAGGCTAAGCTCCGCCCGCTTGGTCTCCTAGCAACCCACTCAGCCCAGGGGACAGGCAGAGTTAGGCCTCACTTAGGCCTCTTCCACACTGCCTATAAAATACAGGTTATCTGATTTTAACTGGATTATATGGCAGTGTAGACTCAAGGCCCTTCCCCACAGCTATATTACCCATTTATAATGGACTTAATGTCAGGAGAAAACCTTTACCCTTTACCTTAACTACCACCAATTCCTTAATACTTTATTTCCCATACCACTATACTTCGCCACAGCAATGCGTGGCCGGGCACAGCTAGTATACACATATTGACATAAATACACACACACACATATATACACACACACACAGACATATACACACATGGTATATATGCACATATATATACATATATATATATATATATATACACATACATATATATACAGACACACACACACACATATATACACACACACACAGACATATACACACATGGTATATATGCATATATATATATATATATATATATATACATATATACATATATATACAGACACACACACACACAGATATACACACATGGTATATATGCACATATATATATATATATACATACACATACATATATATACAGACACACACACAGACATATACACACATGGTATATATGCACATATATATATATACATACACATACATATATATACAGACACACACACACATATATATACACACACACAGACATATACACATGGTATATATGCACATATATATATATATATATATATATATATATATATACATACACATACATATATATATACAGACACACACACACACATATATACACACACACACAGACATATACACACATGGTATATATGCACATATATATATATATACATACACATACATATATATACAGACACACACACACACATATACAGACACACACACACAGACATATACACACATGGTATATATGCACATATATATATATACATACACATACATATATATACAGACACACACACACACATATATACACACACACACAGACATATACACACATGGTATATATGCACACATATATATATATATACATACACATACATATATATACAGACACACACTTATACATATGTTATGTAAATCTTATGTTATGTATATCTTATTCCAAGTTGGTTGGGGATGTTGGGCATTATCTTCCAGAAAGGAACCTTTCCCAGCTGAGAGGGAGGGAAGAGAGACGCCCCTCTGCCTGGGGGATGGTGGGAGTTGTAGTCCCCAAAGCTTCTGCTGCTGCCAAGTGGAACTCTTGGCATTGCCAAAGGAAAGGAGCGCGGGGCGGATCCAGGGCAAGGGCAAGCTGGCCTGCGTCCGCCTGGGCCGGGGATGCTGGGCGCCCGAGTCCCAAGGGGAACTTTCCCCAGCTTTGGGGGCTGCTCACCTGCCCTGCATCCCGTGGAGGAGGCGGCTCTTCTCCATCGCGGCCCCGCAGGTGTGGTGTCGCTCCGCCCTGGGCCGCCCGAGCTCCGTCCGGGAGGAAAGGCCGTTTCCCCGCAGCTGCCGCCTCTTATCCCGCTCTGCGCCCGGAGGGAGAGCAGCCCGGGTGGAGACGCCGCCGAGAGCGTGCGCAAAGGCCGGGGGGCGGCCCAGGGAAGAAGGAGCGAAGGAGCGAAGGAGACGCGGACCGGCTGCAAACCCGCCAAGGACGCCCAGCAAGGCCCAGGAGAGACCCGTCCTTGCCCGGCACGGAGCCTCCTCCGCCGTCTCCCCAGGCGTGGTTGGGAGCTCCTCCGTTCCCTCCAGACACCTCCAGGCTTCCTCTGCCTTCCCACCTTGGAAAGAATGTCCCAGCTCCCCCTCGGCAAAAGTCTGCCAAAGTCTTCCTCGCCAGGGCAGGGGCCCTCAAACTTTTTAAGTGGAGGGCTGATTCACAGTCCCGAAGACTGTTAGGGGGCCGGACTATAATGAAATAGTTGACTATAATGAAATTAAGATTGTTGTAGTTGTGGCCTTCAAGTCATTTCAGACTTAGGTCAATCCTAAGTCTAAAGTTTAGGACAGAGGCCAAGTCAATGACCTTGGAGGGCCGCATCCGGCCCATGGTCCTTAGTTTGGCGACCCCTGATCTAGACGATCTCATAAGACCATAGGTAAGCAAAGAGACCTCCAAAGACCATCTAGATGGTCTCATAAGACAATAGGTAAGGAAAGTGACCTCCAAAAGCCATCTAGATGGTCTCATAAGACAATACGTAAGGAAAGTGACCTCCAAAAGCCATCTAGATGGTCTCATAAGGCCGTAGCCAAGCAAAGAGACCTTCAAAGACCATCTAGATGGTCTCATAAGACAATAGGTAAGGAAAGTGACCTCCAAAAGCCATCTAGATGGTCTCATAAGGCCGTAGCCAAGCAAAGATACCTTCAAAGACCATCTAGATGGTCTCATAAGACAATAGGTAAGGAAAGTGACCTCCAAAAGCCATCTAGATGGTCTCATAAGGCCGTAGCCAAGCAAAGAGACCTTCAAAGACCATCTAGATGGTCTCATAAGACAATAGGTAAGGAAAGTGACCTCCAAAAGCCATCTAGATGGTCTCATAAGGCCGTAGCCAAGCAAAGAGACCTTCAAAGACCATCTAGATGGTCTCATAAGACAATAGGTAAGGAAAGTGACCTCCAAAAGCCATCTAGATGGTCTCATAAGGCCGTAGCCAAACAAAGAGACCTTCAAAGACCATCTAGATGGTCTCATAGGACCATCAATAAGGAAAGTGACCTCCAAAAGCCATCTAGATGGTCTCATAAGGCCGTAGCCAAGCAAAGAGACCTTCAAAGACTATCTAGATGGTCTCATAAGACAATAGGTAAGGAAAGTGACCTCCAAAAGCCATCTAGATGGTCTCATAAGGCCGTAGCCAAGCAAAGAGACCTTCAAAGACCATCTAGATGGTCTCATAAGACAATAGGTAAGGAAAGTGACCTCCAAAAGCCATCTAGATGGTCTCATAAGGCCGTAGCCAAGCAAAGAGACCTTCAAAGACCATCTAGATGGTCTCATAGGACCATCGATAAGGAAAGTGACCTCCAAAAGCCATCTAGATGGTCTCATAAGGCCGTAGCCAAGCAAAGAGACCTTCAAAGACCATCTAGATGGTCTCATAGGACCATCGATAAGGAAAGTGACCTCCAAAAGCCATCTAGATGGTCTCATAAGGCCGTAGCCAAGCAAAGAGACCTTCAAAGACCATCTAGATGGTCTCATAATGTGATTGAGGTGACCCCCCCCCCCAGGACTTTGTAAAAGATAGTTCAAAAATCAAGACTTTATGTTCTATATTCCATATATTTATAGTAGAAGGTGATTGAGACTTTTTACTGGAGTTTACTGTGGTTTACTAAAACTCTCTGCACAAAAGGTGTTTGACCTTTTAGCCTGAGGCAAGAGATAACAACTACTATCATGTCTCCTCTCCACCTTCTCTTCTTCAGGCTCCTCATAGGGCAGAGATGTAGACTATGTGGGAGAGATGGTAGACCTAGTGGCAGAGATGGTAGACCTAGTGGCAGAGATGGTAGACCTAGTGGCAGAGATGGTAGACTATGTGGCAGAGATGGTAGACTATGTGGCAGAGATGGTAGACTATGTGTTGACGTCTTGGTCGATCGCTATAACAGCGAGATGGCCAGGGCGATAGACACGATCGCCCCCGAACGTCCCCTCTCAACCCGCCGACGCACCAGGGCTCCCTGGTTCACAAGGGAGCTGGCTGTGATGAAGCGGCCGAGAAGGGGTCTGGAGTGCTCCTGGCGGAGAACTCGTAGGGTATCCGACCGAACACGGGCTAGAGCTGCTATTAGGGCCTATTCTGCGGCCTTGCGGGCAGCCCGAAAGGCTTTCTCGGCTGCCCGCATAGCATCTGCAATCAATAGACCAACGGAGTTGTTTCGGGTTGTTGGGGAGCTTCTCCATCCTCCCCAGGGGGAGGAGACCCCTGACAACCCAGCAACCCAGTGCAGCGACTTCGCGCACTTTTTTTGCAGATAAAGTCGCTCGGATACGCTCTGAGTTGGACACTGGGGTTAGTGCAATGCCAGGTGAGGTGCCTGAGGCATCTGTCTGTTCGATCTTGATGGATTCGTTTCGGCTTGTTTGCCCTGATGACGTGGACAAGTTCCTTGGAGCTACGAGAGCGACCACTTGTTCCCTAGATCCTTGCCCCTCCTGGTTAATCAAACTGACCAGGGGAGATTTGTTAATTTGGCTTGAGAAAATTATAAATTCATCTCTGGAACAAGGGATTTTTCCACGTTGACCAGAGACCAGTGGTTCCCAGCCTTTTGTTAACCATCGTCCATGTTCACCAGGGCCCACATTGACCAGGGCCCACATTGACCAGGGTCCAGTGGTCCCAACCTTTTGTTAACAATCGTCCATATTTACCAGGGCCCCGGTTGACTAGTGCCCACCTTGATCAGAGACCAGTGGTTCCGAACCTTTTGTTAACCATTGTCCATGTTCACCAGGGCCCACCTTGACCAGGGCCCACATTGACCAGGGTCCAGTAGTTCCCCACATCTTTTTGACCAGCGTTGACTTTGACCAGAGACCACTCTCCAACATTAGTACCAAAAAGGTTACGAATCCATTTTTGGTCAGCTTTGGTTATTTGGGTTGCTGATTCAGAAAATTGTATTAGAATGACCACATCAGCTCTAGTTTCTAATACAGAACATATGCCATCCAGTAGTCGCTATCTGCTCACCTACAAAAAGCCATATTTAATCATCTAGAGCTGATGTGGTCTATCCAATGCAATGGTCAGCACTGTGGAAAGAGCGGGAAAAAATAAAGCCGATGGAGGTTTGCGGATAGATTTTTGTTCTCGCCACCATTGCTGGGCCGCAGCCCATAGGTTGAAAACCACTCATCTAGACACCAAGCATCTTGAAAATGTTTCCAGGTTTTCTGCAGATTTAATTGTACAGCGCTTAGTTTATTTCATCAAAAGTTATTTTTTTTAAAGCCTTCCCATATACCGTGGTACCTCCAGCAGAAGAAACAAAGAAAAACTCTGCCAACAAGTTAAAACTGGAATTTGTTTTTATTGTGTAGCTATATACAACCAAAAAAAGGGTGGGGAAATCAACATGCACCTTTCAAGTTCAACTATAGACACCGAAGTGGAGAATATTCTTCTTCGGACCTCTCTTTTTAGATCAATAAGTGAACGAAAACGAGTGTTTTGTTTTGTTGCTATAGTCTAACACAGGCCTGGGCCAACTTGGGCCATGCCTCGTCTAACACTAAACTTCTTTCCTATCGTCTTCTATTCTACTCAGTGCAAAGAAATCCTCGAACTCATTCCCACACTCATCGCCCTCCAATCTGTGGAAGAGTTCACTTTTAAAAAAGGGGAAAACAAAGGGAAAAAAATCAAGTGTCTTGGCAATTATGTACAAAAAAAAACCCACACACTCACACAAAACATATAAAAATGTATGAAAGTTCTCTGTTTTTTGCACCCGTGTAGAAAAGTGTCTCTGTGCTTGTTTTCCGTTCCGAATTGCCAAGCGCTCCCCTTTCCCCGGTGGCTCTTCTCTCTCCGGCCGGCCTTTATCTTCTCCTTGGCTCTCGCATCACGGGCATCTCCTTTGGGTTTCACCCGCTTCCCCGTCCCACATCTTCCCCCCAAATCTTCCCGGTAATTTCTGCATATCGACAGTTGCATTTCCGTCCTTGGAATTCGTGACTCCTGGCTCCGTTACTGAGGATCTGGAACGAAAGGGGAATTGAAATGTCACGGTGAAGGGGTGGAAACCAATTGAAGGCTTTCATGGCCGGAATCACTGGAACATGGCCAGACAGCCCGGAAAACTCACAGCAACCCAGTGAAGACAATATTGATAAATGAGAAATTTAAAGCAGATCTCTGGACCCTGGACTGAGAAGAATGCCCAGTTTAGAAGTTACAAAACTTTCTGTCCTTTTCAAGCTTTGCTATTATAAAAATTATTTTTAAAAAACGGAGCCTCCGGTGGCTTAGGGGATAAAAGCCTTGGGTTGCTGACCTGAAGGCTGCCAGGTTCGAATCCCACCCGGGGAGAGCGTGGATGAGCTCCCTCTGTCAGCTCCAGCTCCATGCAGGGACATGAGAGAAGCCTCCCACAAGGATGGTAAAAACATCAAGAACATCCGGGCAATGTCCCTTGGGCAACGTCCTTGCAGACGGCCAATTCTCTCACTCATAAAAAAGATACATACTGTCGACTCTTCCAACTTGAAGTTCTTCCTCTTCTGTTTCGTCTTCTTCCTCGTTCGCTTCTTCACTCTCTTCATCTTAAAACAGGAAAAGAACAAGGCAGGGATTTTAGAACCTTTCTAGGGTTTAGTTAAGGATTTTGCTATATCCCCAGTCAAGACTTATTTATCCATCGAAACTACATGTGTCCAACCAAGGCCCATAGACCGAATCCGGCCTTTCATGTCATCGTATGTGGCTCATCAAATGCTATACTACAACTCCTGTAGTAGACAGGAACATTAGAAGGTTGCCATTTGTTCTGTTTTGTCAGGAGAGTGGGCTTAGAATGAAGATACAAGGCTTGCAGAGGCGGTTCAACCGCGAGGCGAACCAGGTACAGTAGAGTCTCACTTATCCAACATAAACGGGCCGGCAGAATGTTGGATAAGCGAATATGTTGGATAATAAGGAGGCATTAAAGAAAAGCCTATTAAACATCAAATTAGGTTATGATTTTACAAATTAAGCACCAAAACATCATGTTAGACAACAAATTTGGCAGAAAAAATAGTTCAATACGCAGTAATGTTATGTTGTAATTACTGTATTTATGAATTTAGCACCAAAATATCTCGATATATTGAAAACATTGACTACAAAAATGCGTTGGATAATCCAGAACGTTGGATAAGTGAGACTCTACTGTACTTGCTTGTGGCGCCACTCTGTAGGGGGCAAGGTTGAGGCGCTCCCGGGTGCGTGCAGCCCACACCTATGGCAGGTATCCTCAGAGGTCTGTTGGAAGCTAGGTAAGTGGGGTTTATATATCTGTGGAAAGTCCGGGGTGGGAGAAAAGGTTCTTGTCTGTTTGAGGCTAGTGTGAATGTTGCAATTGGCCAGCTCGATTAGCATTGAATGGCCTTGCAGACTCAAAGCCTGGCTGCTTCCTCCCTGGGGCCATCCTTGGTTGGGAGGTGTTAGCTGGCCCTGATTGTTTCCTGTCTAGATTTCCCCTGTTTCCCCTGCTCTTTATTTAGGCTTTTCCTTAATCCTTATTATCCAACATTTTCGCTTATCCAACGCTTTTATTTTTCAGTGATTGGTTTGTGGGAGGGTGCCAAAATTCTGTTTGCCTACACTTGAAAATTACCTTGGGCGGAACAAGAAGATAAACTTTTTACCTATATTACAACTTCTGCTAGAATTGTTTTCGCTAGAGAATGGAAACAGGAATCAGTCCCACCAATTGAGGAGTGGGTGGAGAAGATAAGAGAAATAAAGGATATGGACGAATTGACTTTTTTGTTGAAGCAAAACACAGGCAAGATAATGAAAAGAACGAATTGGGACGATCTTCAGGACTATCTGGATAATTTGAGAAAATGAAGATTACGAGAGACAATTTTGCTATTTTTTTTTCTTCTTAGCAAGAAAAGATATTATTGAATAATAAGAAAATATTATCCAAGAAGATGGAATGGAAGTCATTTTTTTAAAAAAATTTTGCTTTTTTTGTGTGTGGGTATATTTTTGAAGATTGTAGACTTTTATCTTTCTCTCTTTTCTCTACTTTTCTATACCTTGGTTGTTCTCACTCTTTTGATGTAGTATAAAAAATGTAATAAAATTCTTTAAAAAATTTTTTACCTTGGGCCGGTCCTGAAGGCTTGTGGGCATGATGTCTGACTTTAAAATGTCATTTAACCAGAGCCACAAGGGCTTGGGTTCAGGTTAGCCATATGTCCAAGGTGAGCAATGTGAACGCCTAATGTTTCCCACACTATGTGATCTTACCTGGCTCAAAGTCAAGGCTTCTCAAGATTTCGGTGACACTCTCTGTGTCTACAATGAAGTAGTCCATGTTTTCAAAGCCCGACTCGATCTTCTCCAGCTGAGCTCCCTTTGATGCATCCACAATTCTAGAGCAGGAAACAAAACAGAACGAGGGTTTTTCATCTTGCGATAATTGCACGATGCAAATTGCTGTCTTGCTTGTGGCTTTCATTTCGATGCTTCCATAGATTGCATCGGATTCTTTCAAATATGATTCTAAACCATCTCTGCAACGAGAGATGATACATCGATACTTTCAACAGGGAGAAAAAGCAGCTTTTTTGATATTTGGGGCAAGGAAATGAAACATGAAAAATAGGAATTGTGTAGATTCCTTCTCTGGAATTAGGTGTGTAGTGAAGGGCAACAAAAAGACCATATTGCCCCACAAATAAGATTTCTACCCTCCCAACAACAAAATGTTCTATCGGACCCAACAGTTCTGTCATTGCAGAAAGTGAGACATTTTCCCGATCCAGAATTTTTGCAGTTGCAATGTTTGTACCGTATATACTTGAGTATAAGCCGACCCAAATATAAGCTGGGGCACCTAATTTTATCACAAGAAAACTGGGAAAACATTGACTCTAGTATAAGCCGAGATTTTGCAGTTGGCAGATGGTGATTTTGTCAATGTCTATTGTTTCCAATTATTATTATTATTACATTTATTATTTCACTCTGATCTCATTATTATTATTATTGCATTTATTATTTTACTCTATTTATTATTACTTGTATTATTTTCCTGTATTTATTATTATTATTATTATTACATGTATTATTTTACTCTATTATTATTAGAAGGATACATAAGCACATTTACATTGAAGAAGATGAGAATAATGATTGGATCAGAATTGGACAGTCTTATCTTAAATTTGAGCTTTATCTAAATATTCAAAAACATTTAACCCATTGATGCCTCAATTAATGTAATTTTATTGGCATCTGTTTTTATTTCTGAAATTTACCACCCTCGGCTTATACTGGGGTCAATGTTTTAGGTGCCTCGGCTTATATTCGGGTCGGTTTATACTCGAGTATATACGGTAACTATTCAAACAGCTTGACTCACTTCATCTGCTGCATTTTAGAGAGCTTTCCCCATTTGGATCCTGCGTCAATCAGAACAATGAATGCTTTGCACACTGAAATTGCCAAATAGAGAAAACAAAAAAAAATTTGCCGGACTTACGTTTTAATGAGCTGTTTTGCACTCTGCAATGGGATAAAAAAAGAAGACAAAATATTATATTATTAGTTAATAACAACGGTTTAGGTTTTAGAACAATGCTTATTCAATAACAACAACAACAACAATAAACAAAATAAAGAAATTCAAATCCAAAAAAATAAGTTTTGTCTCACCAGGAGGAAATCGGCCCCTCCTTCCTCCTCCATGGACTGGATGGCGGTCTCCACCAGTTTGGAAGACTTCTCCAGCTGGTCGTTGTACTGGTGGATGAGGTTCTTCATGAAGCCGACCTTCTCTTCTTGCTCCTTGGTGACGCGCTCCAGCAACTCGTTCCTCTTCTCCTGCAAGATGCCAATCAGCCCTTCGAACTTCTCGTGCAAAGACTGCTTGACCTGCCGGCTGTTCTCCTGCCAAGGAACAAAAAAGGATGGAACAGAGACCCTCGGACCCCTCGGCTTATATTTGGGTCGGCTTATACTCAAGTATATACGGTAATTTTATTGGTATCTCGGCTTATACTGGAGTCAATGTTTTCCCAGTTTTTTGTGGTAAAATTAGGTGCCTCGGCTTATATTCGGGTCGGCTTATACTCGAGTATATACGGTAATTTTATTGGTATCTCGGCTTATACTAGAGTCAATGTTTTCCCAGTTTTTTTGTGGTAAAAATTAGATGCCTCGGCTTATATTCGGGTCGGCTTATACTCGAGTATATACGGTAATTTTATTGGTATCTCGGCTTATACTGGAGTCAATGTTTTCCCAGTTTTTTGTGGTAAAATTAGGTGCCTCGGCTTATATTCGGGTCGGCTTATACTTGAGTATATACGGTAATTTTATTGGTATCTCGGCTTATACTAGAGTCAATGTTTTCCCAGTTTTTTTGTGGTAAAAATTAGGTGCCTCGGCTTATATTCGGGTCGGCTTATACTCGAGTATATACGGTAATTTTATTGGTATCTCGGCTTATCTGGAGTCAATGTTTTCCCAGTTTTTTTGTGGTAAAATTGGGTGCCTCGGCTTATATTCGGGTCGGCTTATACTCGAGTATATACGGTAATTTTATTGGTATCTCGGCTTATACTGGAGTCAATGTTTTCCCACTTTTTTGTGGTAAAATTAGGTGCCTCGGCTTATATTCGGGTCGGCTTATACTCGAGTATATACGGTAATTTTATTGGTATCTAGGCTTATACTGGAGTCGATGTTTTCCCACTTTTTTGTGGTAAAATTAGGTGCCTCGGCTTGTATTTGGGTCGGCTTATACTCGAGTATATACAGTAATTTTATTGGTATCTCGGCTTATACTGGAGTAAGTGTTTTCCCAGTTTTTTTGTGGTAAAATTATTATTTATTATTTATTTACAGTATTTATATTCCGCCCTTCTTTCTCACCCCGAAGGGGACTCAGGGCGGATTACAATGAACACATATATGGCAAACATTCAGTGCCAACAGACAAACAACATTCAGTTTTAGACAGACAAAGAGGCATTTTTAACATCTTTCCAGCTTCACGATTAGGTGAAATTAGGTGCCTCGGCTTATATTCGGGTCGGCTTATACTCGAGTATATACGGTAGATACAATTTGGGAAATAATAATAATAATAATAACTTTATTTTTATACCCCGCCCCATCTCCCCGAAGGGACTCGGGGCGGCTTACAGGCCCGGCCCGATAAAACAAACAAAACAGTAACAAAGCAATAAAACAAATATCCCAGTAAAAAACATCAACATCAATAAAAACAATCATTAAAATCAACAAGCAGGAAAGATTCTTAGTCAGAGCAACCTCACTTTTGGAGAATCATCTCTTGTCTTGTTTTTGGTTCAAGCCTCGTCTCAAGCCTAGAATCTGTGTCTGGATTACTTTTGAAGCTCATGTATTGTAAATAAATACTGTAAATATTAATGTATTCATGTTACCTTGAATTTACAGTAGAGTCTCACTTATCCAACACTCGCTTATCCAACGTTCTGGATTATCCAACATATTTTTGTAATCAATGTTTTCAATACGTTGTGATATTTTGGTGCTAAATTTGTAAATAAAGTAATTACTACATAGCATTACTGCGTATTGAACTACTTTTTCTGTCAAATTTGTTGTTAAACATGATGTTTTGGTGCTTATTTTGTAAAATCATATTGTAATTTGATGTTTAATAGTCTTTTCCTTAATCTCTCCTTATTATCCAACATATTCGCTTATCCAACGTTTTGCCGGCCCGTTTATGTTGGATAAGTGAGACTCTACTGTACTATGCTGTTTCTGGGACTCTGGACGAATAACTACGAAACCATTGAACTGTGTTTAAGGATTGCATTTGCAATTGGATTTTACTTTCTTTACTGCTTTTTTTATTAAGTCTTGCTATCTTTCTTCAATAAACTGAAAAACTCAAGCCTGCAAGGAGAACCAGTGCCGAGGTGCGGCACCCAGGGCCATCTCAAGAGACTTCTCCTCCCTTCGGAGCTGCCCTGATCCGAAGAAGGGCCTGGGGCTGAACTGCGGTGCCCATGGAGGCGCATTTCTCTTTGGCTCTCCTCTCCCGCAAAGCCTGCACCCTCAGCCATTGCTCGGGCTTGGGTTTCCCTCCCAGCGCTTGGGTTTCCACGGGCTCAGCCATCCGTGGCATTCCTCACCTCCGTGGTCCTGCAGGACTCCTCCAGCTGGTTGATGATGGTCTGGATCCTGTCGTTGCCTGCCACCAGCATCGAGATGCAGTTGCTCAGCTCCGTCTGCGAAGGAAGAGGATAAAAATAGGTCTCGGGTCCCTGCTCTCCATTCCTGAGCCCGAGGACGACAGTGCAAACTCGGAATGGCACGAAAGGAAGAGGAGCCTGGAAGCTGAAAGTCCAACTAGGACAGTGATGGCACTGACACGCCTAGCCATCGAGACCACCTTGACAGGTGCAGCTCAGGATTTCATGGTTGCCATGACGACCATGGGGCTGACTCAAGTTATATCTGGGCCCACACATCAGGCAGGACACACGCTGGACCTTGTCTTTATTGTGGACGGTGGGACAGTCAGAGTGGAAGAGCAAAACATCCTTCCATTGTCATGGTCTGACCATCGTCTGATCTGTTTAAGTTTCGCTGTGTCTTCTAACCTCCGCAGGGGTGGTGGACCCACTAAGATGGTCCGCCCCAGGAGGCTGATGGATCCGGATGGACTTCTGAGGTCTCTTGGGGATCTTTCTGTTCTGGAGACTGGTCTCCCCTTGTTTTTATTGTCTCCTTGTTTTATTTTGTAATGGATATTATTTACTGTATTGTTTATTGTATTGTGTTGTGCTGTTCTTTTATATGCTGTTTACATTGTATGCTGTTTAGATTGGGCCTATGGAGCTTCTGGCATCGCTGCAGGTCCAGGCTGATTAATTTCCTTGAAAACACCATCAATGCCCATCTGTTTCATTTAGATCTTTGGAGATCTAAATGAAACAGATGGGCATTGTTTTGGGCGTGGCCCCATGTAAGCCGCCCCGAGTCCCCATTGGGGAGATGGTGGCAGGGTATAAATAAAGTTTTATTATTATTATTATTATTATTATTATTATTATTGCTGACACGCTGCTGCATGCAGATTGATTGGATGACTATGTCTTTTGTGGCCAAATTCGGTGTGATTTGGTCCAGTGGTTTTGTTGTTTACTCCATGGGAATTATGCACAGTACATATTATTATCCTATTATTATTGTAGTATATTATTATATTATTATTATTATTATTATTATTATTATTATTATTATTATTATTATATTAATTATTCATGACTACATTGAAACTACAATAGAGAGAAATCAGCGTGGAAACTGCAAGAGGTACCATAGATTGTTGTACATGGAAATAATGGTAGTAAATAGTTTTTGACTTATTAAATACAGTTATATATTACAACTAGCTGTGCCCGGCCACGCGTTGCTGTGGTGTTGTCTGGTGGTGTTGGTGAGAAATTGTTGAGGTAGTGGTGGTATTGAATGTCTGTTGTATGGTTGTCTTTATGTTTAGTATGCACACTGAAGTGGATTATATGGCAGTGTGGAGTCAAGATAATCCAGTGCAAAGCAGATAATATAAGATTATAAATGGGTTATATAGCTGTGTGGAAGGGCCTTGAGTCTACACAGCCATATAATCCAGTTAAAATCTGATCATCTGTGGAAGAGGCCTAAGTGAGGCCTAACTGTGCCTGTCCCCTGGGCTGAGGAGGTTGCTAGGAGACCAAGTGGGTGGAGCTTAGCCTTCAAACTGGCAGCAATTGGATAAAAACTATTATTCCTCTCCCTGTAATTAGGACTTTATTTTTCTTTTCTTTTTGTTGTATCAACCTAGAGCCGTGAATGATGGGTTGTGTTGTCAAATTTCGAGGTTGGGAGGCCTGTAGTTTTGTTGTTTTGTCCACTGCCCTGATGCCATCACTCTTTTATATATATAGATTATATATTTTTGTTATTTAAACTATATATATTGCGAAATTATGGGGTTTTTTCTCTCAAAGTGACACACCACCCAAGTCATGCTAGGTTTTTTGGTGAATTTTGACACACCAAGCGCAAAAGGTTGCCCATCACTGAACTAGGAGAACGTTTCTGCCGTGAGAAGATGGCTTAGACTTGCTTGTTTTCTGCTTCCATCCTCATCCCCTTGCCCTCTTTCATCATGCCTGTTACATTATAGCATATAATGTACTAGCATATTAAAACATACATATACACACTCTTTCTCTCTGCATGTGTGTATGTACATGCGCATCCTGGACTTTGGCAACCACAAAGAATATTTGGAAAGGTGAGACAGGGCTCCTTAAGGAAAAGGACGACATGAGTCTCGTGGTCATTTCTTCATTCGTTGGACCATAAAGCAAATGAATCCCTTTCCTCGTGCCCTCTATTCAGGTCTTGCCCAAGGCATAGTAGCACACATACACATGCCAAGGTACATAGAGAGTATCTTTGTTATTTTGGCACATGAGACAGAGAATTTCACAAAGAGCTCTCCACTATCTTGGGAATGGAAGCACAACGAAATTAGACCGGCTCCCTCCCTCCTGTCTTTCCGAACGAGAACAAAAACGTGGTTATGGGATCAGGCATTTGAGCATGAGTAGCAGCAGAATCGCGATATGAATATATGACTCACTGACAGACCCCCACCTGGACATGAAAAGCCCCTTAAATGTATATTTAAATGTACAATTATGCAGGTTTTTAATGTATATTTTAATTTTTATTGTAATTTTTTTAATTTTGAAAGACTTTTAAATCTGATGTAAACTGTTTTTCTGATGTATATGTTTATATTGTAAGTCGCCCTGAGTCCCCCGATGGGTGAGAAGGGCGGGGTAGAAGTGATGTAATAAATAAATTAAATAAATAAATGATACTTATTAATGGAGCCTGCACGGAGGCCAGGATTCACGTCTTTGCTTGGCTGTGACAACCCACAGGTAGGCAAGTCACACACTCTCAGCCCAGTAAAGCCCTAGGATAGATTGGCCTTGGAGTTGCTGTAAGTTGGAAACAATTGGAAGGCAGACAACAACATGGGCAAACTTGGGCCCTCCAGGTGTTTTGGACTTCAACTCCCACAATTCCTAACATGTTCAGGATAAAAAGAAAGTGCTGTTTCCAAAATATGGAAGGAAGCAAAATGGTTATCTTTACCCCTATCTTTCCATGGGTTGCCCATGGAGCCCATTCAGTGCGCTCCTTAAATGATCTCCCCGCTCAGCTGCTCCCGTGGGAATGGGCGCCCTTCTCTCCCGCTCGCGGCTCTTGAGTGGCTCTAAATATAACCCTCTGGGAACTGCTTGGGGCCTGTGGTCATCTGTGTATTTATTCCTATCAGCTGTGCCAGGGGTCAGAGGCTATTCCTGAAAGACACCCGGCACAGCAGATCCAGAGCCCTCCCACCAAAAGGGAGACTTTTCTCTCCTGCTCCGAGAGTCTATTTCCCTGCGAGTAGGCCCTGTCTGAGAGTGCATTTAAAAGCTTAGTTTGTGTTGACTCTTTCCTTGGATTGCATCAGGAAGCTGTGTGCTTGGCTCTTTTCTTAGATTGCACTGGGAAGCCGTGTGCTTGACTCCTTCTGAGACTCCATTAGGAAGCCGTGTGCTTGGCTCTTTGCTACTCTGCTATTGTTTTGAAAGGCTAATGTTTTGACCAGGGGTCCTCAAACTTTTAAAGCAGAGGGCCGGTCCACAATCCTTCAGACTGTTGAGGGGCCGAATTATCATTTGGGGGGAAAAAACGAACAAATTCCTATGCACACTGCACATATCTTATTTGTAGTGCAAAACAACAACAATAACAATGAAAGAACAATACAATATTTAAAAATGAAAATAATTTTAACCAACATAAACCTATCAGGATTTCAATAGGAAGTGTGGGCCTGCTAGTCATTAGGATTGTTGTTGTTGTGTGTCTTCAAGTCATCTCAGACTTTGGGCGAGCTTAAGTCCAAAATTATTTATTCATTTACTACATTTATTTACTACATTTATATCCCACCCTTCTCACCCCGATGGGAACTCAGAGCAGCTGTATGTACATACAGTATATTATATTATTAGCATAGCACAATATTAGCATTATATATTACTATATTGAACTATACTACTATACTGTAATATTATATGTAATATATAACATATAATTAATATTATATGGTATTATTATTATATTGTATAAAATGATAATATTATTATCAGTATCATATGTATATACAATATATTATATTATTAAAACAGATATAAAAATATTATATTATAAATGAGGGCGGGGGCCAGGTAAATGACCTTGGAGGGCCGCATCCGGCCCCCGGGCCTTAGTTTGGGGACCCCTGGTTTTGACTGATGGCTGGCTTCCTGTTGAAGCTTTCTGAACCAGAGGCTGACCTCAAGTGGCAGTGGGTTCACACAGAGGTGAGGAGGCAAGAAGTCCGCTTTGCCACCCCTACATTAACACATAGTTAAAGTAAAATCAATTAAATAAAAACACATTAAAAACACATACACAGGGAGGTGGATAGCAGTCTGCCCATAACGCACAGTATAAGGATTCTGCTTGGTAACTTCACTCACCAAGAGATGGAACAAAAGCAAAAAGGTGCCATCGCATGCACAAGTTGTGGCATGTTTAGCTTCTTTGCACAACAACTATTCAACTACATCTGCACCAAGTGTAAACAGATGATTCTGATGGAGCAGAGGATCCAACAACTCGAGGACTGTATTGAGACCCTTAAGGACATTCAGGAACTCGAGCTCTTCTTGGACACGGCACAACACACTGTTCTAGATACACCTCCTGCATCACACCAACACTACCATGATCAGGAACTTTATGGAAGATCAACTCAAATGTAGACAACCCTCAGGCTTGGAAGGAGGTCACTCATAGAAAGAGACAAAGGACCAGGCAGCCTCCGCAGAATTCTTCTGCTCAGCTTGACTTACAAAACAGATTCCAAATTCTTACACCACTAACATCTGATCAGGAAACACATCTTGTGGAGGACCACAGTTACTTATATATATATACACAGTAGAGTCTCACTTATCCATCATAAACGGGCCAGCAGAACATTGGATAAGTGAAAATGTTGGATAATAAGGAGGGACTAACAAAAAGCCTATTAAACAGCAAACTACATTATGATTTTACAAATTAAGCACCAAAACATCATGTTTTACAGCCAATCAACAGAAAACGCAGTTCAATACACTGTAACGTTATGTAGTAATTACTGTATTTACAAATTTAGCATCAAAACATCGCAACGTATTGAAAACATTGACTACAAAAACATTGTGTTGTCAAAGGCTTTCATGGCTGGGATCACAGGGTTGTTGTATGTATTCCGGGCTGTATGGCCATGTTCTAGATGTATTCTCTCCTGACGTTTTGCCCTCATCTATGGCAGGCATGCCTCACAACCTCTGAGGATGCCTGCCATAGATGTGGGAGAAACGTCAGGAGAAAATGCTTCTGGAACATGGCCATACAGTCCGGAATACATACAACAACCCTACAAAAACATTGACTACTAAAAGGCAGACTGTGTTGGATAATACAGAACGTTGGATAAGTGGAGGTTGGATAAGCGAGACTCTACTGTACGTGTATATACCTGTGGAATAATGTCCAGGATGGGAAAACGAACCCTTGCCTGTTGAAAGCAAGGGTGAATGTTGCCATGAGCAAACTTGAATTAGCATTGGAATAGCCGTGAAATTTGCAAAGTTAATCAGCAAAGGTATCTGCATAGAGGTAGCATGGCCTTTGTTGCCTGGAGGCAAGGTTGGATCTATAAAATATTCAGGGTTTTCTAAATAAAGAGTTTGGAGCACAAGGAAGAGTTGGCTGGAGACACAACAATTGAAAACCGTTTGCCAACCTGAAGTTGGTGGACATGTCTCCTTACCTTTTGTCCCTGGAAGACGCTCTGGAGGGGCGCGACCTCGCAGTCCTTGTGAGCCCCAAAGACTTTGCACATGGAGCAGGTGGGCACCTCGCAGGTCAAGCAGTAGATGTTGATCTTCTCGTCCTCGTGGTCTTTGCACATCGGGTGGTTGCCCTTCTTCAGGGGTCGGCTGGAGGAGACACAAGGAAACACATATATACAATATAATTTACAATAATATATAACATTACAGTAGACTCTCACTTATCCAAGCTAAATGGGCCGGCAGAAGCTTAGATAAGCTTATCTTGGATAATAAGGAGGGATTAAGAAAAAGCCTATTAACCATCAAATTAGGTTATGATTTTACAAATTAAGCACCAAAACATCATGTTATACAACAAATTTGACAGAAAAAGCAGTTCAATACGCAGTAATGTTATGTTGTAATTACTGTATTTACAAATTTAGCACCAAAATATCACAATGTATTGAAAACATTGACTACAAAAATGCGTTGGATAATCCAGAACGTTGGATAAGCGAGTGTTGGATAAGTGAGACTCTACTGTAATTTTATCCAATACCGTTAAAGAATTTGATGTTATTGTATATCATGCATCCTCAGAGGTTGTGAGTTTTGAGGATGCCTCTATGGATGCCTGCTATAGATGTGGGGGGAAAGCATCAGGAGAGAATGCTTCTGGAACATGACCAGACAGCCTAGAAAACTCATAGCAACCTGTTGATAGATGTTTATTGATTAGTCCTCTGACTATATCAACAGTAAAAGACAAAGGATAAGTAAACAAAGACATAATAAACACAAATCCATATCCTAACTCCAAGTTCACTCTTGTTTGGAAGAGTGTTTGGCAGCCTATTGTCTTTTCAGCCCGTGTTTCATTCTAAGGTTAGACAACGGAGTCCAACTGTCACATTAATCCCAGGTGTTGAAAATCCAGAGATGTCTAACCCTAGCCACCTCTTAGTACAGTAGGAATTGGACTGGTTCCCACTGCACCTCTAATATTAACTTCCTCCGAGAGGTTATGTTTAGACTTTCCTTCTTCACATGCCATGCCATGCTGTGCGAGGAGCTTGCGAGCTGCGCCTGGGTTTTATTTTGGGAGGCCGACAACGGTATTCCTTCGTTCTGGAGCCGCCTTCAGATAAGGCCCCAAAAGTCTCCTCCTCAGCACCGGCCCTCCTATATTTGGATTCCTCTCTAATCCACCCAAAATGCATTTCCCTGAAGGGTAGATGACATGTGTAGGTTCAATGTGTAATTAAAAGGCTCTAATATTATCGTGTCTTAGTTAGCAACTCCCAGCATTTACTAAGGCCCCTTCTACACTGCCGCTGTAAAGGATGCCAGTTAGAAGTCAGTTGAGGCTCGAGTGTTTGAGTGCAGAAGCCAATGTTAGAAGCTAGAAGTCAGTTGAGGCTTGAGTCTGTCTGAGTGCAGAAGCCAGTGTTACGAGTTAGAGATGTCAGTTGAGGCTTGTGTCTGTTCGAGTGCAGAAGCCAGTGTTACGAGTTAGAGATGTCAGTTGAGGCTTGTGTCTCTTTGAGAGCAGAAGCCAGTGTTTCGAGTTAGAGATGTCAGTTGAGGCTTGTGTCTGTTCGAGTGCAGAAGCCAGTGTTTCGAGTTAGAGATGTCAGTTGAGGCTTGTGTCTGTTCGAGTGCAGAAGCCAGTGTTAGGAGTTAGAGATGTCAGTTGAGGCTTGTGTCTCTTTGAGAGCAGAAGCCAGTGTTTCGAGTTAGAGATGTCAGTTGAGGCTTGTGTCTGTTTGAGTGCAGAAGCCAGTGTTAGAAGCTAGAAGTCAGTTGGGGCTTGGGGTTTTGTTTTTTGTTTTTTTGGAAGCTGACTGTTATTAAAGAGAGTGTTTTTAAGATTTTTTTTAAAAGATATTTTAAAGATTTTTTAAAATTGTTAGATTTTAGCCTTTCTTGTAAGCCACCCCGAGCCCTAGGGGAGTGGCAGCATATACGTTTAAATAATAAATAAAAAATAATAAATAAATAAATAATCCAAGAGCCCAATAGGTTATGGTCTTAACAGGTCATAATCCGTTATCCCAATACCCCGTGGTAGAGCCAGCCCAGTATGACGGGTCAATGCAAACCTGGAATATTCCTGCTTGTAGATGTCAATGATGTTCTCCACCAGAAGGTTCCTCTGGAGGCCGTAGACGCCGTGGCGGTCCAGGATGACTTCGTGGCGGCAGGAAGGGCAGCGGAACCGACCCCCTGAGATGGTTGTTCCACGGGATGTTTGCCAGTAGGGATTCGCAGCCTAGAGAGGCCACCAAAACAGAAGGACACGGGTCAGGTGCTGGACACAAGCAGACTTCGTCCCACCTGGCTAAGGAAAGGCAATGCCAGACTGCAGCTATCCAAGGGTGAACAAATCACATAATAATGATTGACATTTGTCTTTCTGATGCGACTGGAAATCCCCAGAATGTTTCGTGCTTGGATCAGACACCTTGGGCTCATCTACCTTGTGGCAGTTGGACACTACTTTAACTGCCACGGCTCAGTGCTATGGAATACTGGGAATTGTAATTTGGTGACGCACCTGCATTCTTTGTAATCTGAGTAATCTGAAGACCTTATAGAACCACGACTTCCAGGATTACGTAGCATTGAGCCCTAGCAGCTCAAGTGGTGTCAAACTGTGCTAATTCTACAGTGTAGATGCAGCCTCAGTAGCAATTGTTGGGGAAAATAGTGAAAGGGGACTGCCGCCTTCATGCCCTTGCATGTTGACTTTCCAAGACACATCTGATTGCGAGATTAAATTAGATAGATCTTCTGACTTGATCCAGCAAGATCTGCTCACATTCCTATGCAGTTTAGAACCAAATCATGCTCCAGAATGGGTTGGTTACATTATGACATTCAGCGAGACAATGGGTCTAAATTCATATTTAGAGGAAGGTCACTAAATTCATCGTAGAGTTTTAAGTTGCAGAGTTATATAAATATACTTATACATTAATTTGATGTACCCTGTTCTTTAAAATGCCCTAAACACTCTTAGGTGCCCTATCAAATTATATTATTAATTTCCAAGACACATATGGTTGCGAGATTAAATTACTGTATATACTTGAGTATAAGCCTAATTTTTCAGCCCTTTTTTTAAGACTGAAAAAGCCCCCCTCAGCTTCTACTCAGGTGAAGTTCCTGGTTGGCTTATATTTGGGTCAGCTTATACTCGAGAATATATGGTACATTTATTATTTTTCTCTATTATTGTTGCTACTATTACATTATTTGAGTCTATGTTTATTATTATTAATAATACATTTATTATTTCACTCTGATCTTATTATTATTATTATATTTATTATTTTACTCTATTTATTACTATATGTATTATTTTACTCTATTTATTATTATTATTACATGTATTATTTTACTCTATTATTATTAAAAGGATACATAAGCACATTTACATTGAAGAAGATGAGAATAATGATTTCATCAGAGTTGGACAATCTTATTTTAAATTAGAGCTTTCTGTAAATATTCAAAAACATTTAACCTGCTGATGCCTCAATTAATGTAATTTTATTGGTATCTGTTTTTATTTCTGAAATTTACCGCTCTCGGCTTATACTGGAGTCAATGTTTTCCCGTTTTTTTATAATAAAATTAGGTGCCTCGGCTTATATTCGGGTCGGCTTATACTCAAGTATATACGGTAATTTTATTGGTATCTCGGCTTATACTGGAGTCAATGTTTTCCCGTTTTTTTATAATAAAATTAGTTGCCTCGGCTTATATTCGGGTCGGCTTATACTCAAGTATATACGGTAATTTTATTGGTATCTCGGCTTATACTGGAGTCAATGTTTTCCCGTTTTTTTATAATAAAATTAGGTGCCTCGGCTTATATTCGGGTCGGCTTATACTCAAGTATATACGGTAATTTTATTGGTATCTCGGCTTATACTGGAGTCAATGTTTTCCCGTTTTTTTATAATAAAATTAGTTGCCTCGGCTTATATTCGGGTCGGCTTATACTCAAGTATATACGGTAATTTTATTGGTATCTCGGCTTATACTGGAGTCAATGTTTTCCCGTTTTTTTATAATAAAATTAGGTGCCTCGGCTTATATTCGGGTCGGCTTATACTCAAGTATATACGGTAATTTTATTGGTATCTCGGCTTATACTGGAGTCAATGTTTTCCCAGTTTTTTGTGGTAAATCTTTTTGTGGTATATATATTTTGAAGAGCTACGAAGAGCATTGGCAACTAATTATTTTTTTCATCCTAACGGCACATTCTGCCCTCGGTCATGCTAGGCTTGGCTTGAGTCTCAACCCGACTCCCACGGCACCAACTGCCAGCCAAACTCTGAAAACTTGTGGAAACTTTGATCTGTGTTCCAGAAGCCGAATCCAACTCTCCTTTGCCCCTGAGCCGTCCTCCTGACTCCCCTTATTTTGTTGTCTCGGAAGTCAAGCAACGGCGATCAACACCGTTGGAAACAACTGCGTCACAACTCGAAGAGGCCCCAAAGGGACCGTCCTCTTATCAGCTGGTTCTTCCTCTCGAGATAGGAAACCGATTCCGTTTGGGATTGTTTCCAGTGCGTTCACCAAGAGAGGATTTGCCTTTGTTTGATGTTTCCAAAGCTGGGACAGGGACTCCTTAGGAAATGTTTGCCCCCTTGATAAAAACTTATAAACATTTCACAGCTCCCTTGTTTGCTGTTGTTCATATTCATCGGAATTAGCGGCACGCATTGGCACCGTTCTCGGGTTCTTGTTGCAATTTGCTTGTTTCTACCAACAAAGTTCTTACAAACAGTCCGTTTATTGTTCCGTTGGCTGATTCTGGAGGTTGTGTTGTGTCCTCCCTGAAAGAGGATTATCCTGTAGTTGAATATTTCCAGTTCAAGGCTAAGTCAGCCTTTAAGAGAATGGGACCTATAAAGGCTTGGCAAAAATGGCCCATTATCAACTCCGTTTATTGTTCCGTTGGCTGCTTCTGGAGGTTGTGTTGTGTCTTCCCTTAAAGAGGATTATCCTGTAGTTGAATATTTCCAGTTCAAGGCTAAGTCAGTCTTTAAGAGAATGGGACCTAAGAAGGCTGGGCAAAAATGGCCCATTGTCAACTCCGAGTTGCCAGATGAAATCATGGAATGAGCTCCTAGCCGTGAAAAGGTGCATGGAAGAACATTGCTTTCCTGACATACGACAGTTGCTGAAATTCCTTCTTCTACACCAGCATTTCTCAACCTGGGGGTCGGGACCCCCGGGCCGGGGGTCCCGACCCCCAGGTTGAGAAACGCTGGTGTAGAAGAAGGAATTTCAGCAACTGTTGTATGTTAGTGAGTGGGTGTCACCAAAGACATATTTCTGATGGTCTTAGGAACCCCTTTGGCAGAGAACCCGAAGATCTCTCCTCCTGTTTGGCCCAATTGTATCATTGGTGGGATTCAAGGGGCTCTTTGATTGTAAGTGAACTATAAATCCGAGCAGCTACAACTCCCAAATATCAAGGTCTATTTCCCCAAACTCCACCAGTGTTCACATTTGGGCATATTCAGTATTCGTGCCAAGTTTAGTCCAGATCCACCATTGTCTGAGCTCTCTGGATGTAGGTGAACTACAACTCCCAAACTCAAGGTCAATGCCCACCAAACCCTTCCAGTATTTTCTGTTCGTCATGGGAGTTCTGTGCACCAAGTTTGGTTCAATTCCATTGCCGGTGGAGTTCAGAATGCTCTTTGATTGTAGGTGAACTATAAATCCCAAATGACAAAATCAATCCAACCCCACCAGTATTCAAATTTGGGTGTATCGGGTATTTGTGCCAAATTTGGTCCAGTGAATAAAAATACATCCTGCATGTCAGATATTTACATTACGATTCATAACAGGAGCAAAATGACAGTTATGACGTCGCAACGAAAATAATGTTATGGTTGGTGGTCACCACAACATGAGGAACTTGTATTAAGGGGATGCAGCATTAGGAAGGTGGAGAACCACTGTTCTACACAATTATTAAAGGGACAGAAGTAGTAGCTCTTATGTATCTCCTTCCCGATCCAAGCTTTGCTTCCAAAGTGATCATCACCTGCTTCCCTGCCTCATTGCATCTCCCTCACCATGCACCACTTACATGAGCCTTGCTTCCAGCATTGGTAGTATTGAAACTGACCATCTACCCACATCGGGTCAATATTAGGAGATCTACTGACCTGGAAGATGTCGTTGGCACATTTCCGGCAGAGGTTGTGCTGGCAAGGGAGGATCACCACGGGTTTGGTGAACATCTCCAGGCAGATGGGGCAGATCAACTGCTTCTCCAGGTTCTCCATGGGGTTCGCGTCCCGGATGATGCTCGACTGGTAATCCATGGCCCTGCTTGAGGCTTCCGTATTATATCCTTCGCGGAGGACGTTTCGCTCTCTGCAGAAAAGGTCTTGTGGTCTTCTTCTCAGGCTTCTCGGCACTTGTCGGCTGCTTCTCAAAGCTCTGCACTTTTGTCCGGCCCTTTTCTATTTATAATTCATCTCTGGGAGTCACATGGGCTTGGGCTTGAAGGGGGTGAAGGGGGTCGTGTTTCCTAAAGAGTGACAGGCTGTCACATGGGGAGCGGGAGCGGGAGCCCCTCCAGAGACAGACACAGCTCTGTAAACAAGGCCGAGGGGACAACCTGTCCAAAAAGGCTGGGTGGAATCGGACAATATTTTTCTCCTTCCTCGCTTGTTTGGACAAAGAAACCGGAGCCACGCTTGTGTAAATGGTCACACTTCTCCAAGTGTTAAGTAAGTGACATGAGCCTGCTCCGCTCCCACCCCGGGATCCACAACGTAGGACCTCTTCTTTCTTCCACGAAACCAAGGGTTAAACTTACACCGCTCAAGAAATTGTTTGCTATTTCCAGCACCAGCTGCTGTCCTCTCCCAATGGGTGACTCTTAACAACCCAGACAGACATGTGCTAGTGGCCTCTTATTCTATCTTTTATCTTATCTTTTTATCTTACAGTTTGTATATTTTGTTCAGACTCTAATTATTTATTTATTTATTTATTTATATTCCGCCCTTCTTTCTCACCCCGAAGGGGACTCAGGGCAGATCACATTGTATACATATAAGGCAAACATTCAATGCCCATAGACACATAGAACCGAGACAGAGACAGACACAGAGGCAATTTAACCTTCTCCTGAGGGGATGTTCGATTCTGGCCACAGGGGGGAGCAACTGCTTCATCATCCACTCTGATGGCACTTCCTCATTCCAACGTCATAAATTAGTTAAATTTGCCTCCCCACTTTATAAGTGGTACCTTATTTCCTACTTAATAGATGCAACTATCTTTCGGGTTGCTAGGTCAGCAACGAGCAGGGGCTATATTTTATTTTTAATTGATGGGTGCTCACCCCGCCATGGGCTGGCCTCGAACTCATGACCTCATGGTTAGAGTGATTTATTGCAGCAGCTGTTTACCAGCCTGTGCCACAGCCCGGTGGGGCTGTTCTAATGTTTTATGTTGATATTTTATGCTGGTTTGTATGATTATACCATCTTACCTGTTTTACATTGGTTTAATTATGCTGTAATGTATTGTATTTTGGAACTGGGCTTGTCCCCATGTGAGCCGCCCCGAGTCCCCTCTGGGGAGATGGGAGTGGGATATAAAAATAAAGTTATTATTTTATTATGACACAGCAAACAAGATAGATATGCTGGATTTCATATCAGAAAATCACAAGTCGAACACTTCCCAAGTGTCTAGGACTGTATGATGTATTTTCGGATGACGCACGCAGATCCCAGCAGGGTGGCCTTTTGCAGTTGGCAGATCGTAATTTTGTCAATGTCTATTGTTTCCAAATGCTGGCTGAGATCTTTTGGCACGGCACCCAATGTGCCCATCACCACATTATTATTATTATTATTATTATTATTATTATTATTATTATTATTATTATTATTATTATTATTATTATCTGCACAGGCTTCCATCCACTGAGGTCTGCTACCCATCGTGCACTTGAAACTCTCCTTCCTTGATTGCACAGGCTGCAGCAAGAAATTAAACCAGAATCATTTTCTCACCGGGATGGGGATGCATTTGGCCAGTTGGATATTGTTCTTGGTCACATTTAGAGCTTGGGAAGATTACTTCGAAAGCAGGGAAGATCCCAAGCAGGGCCGGCCCAAGGTAATTTTCAAGTGTAGGCGAACAGAATTTTGCTGCCCCGCCACCCCAAACATTCGGGGTGAGAAGGGCGGGACACAAGTATGGGAAATAAATAAATAAAAACAGGACAGTAAAAAAAAAAAAAGAACACTCCAAAACAGGGGAATTCCAGACATGAAACAATCAGGGCCAGCTAACACCTCCCAACAAAGGATCCCCCCAGGCAGGAAGCAGCCAGGCTTTGAAGCTGCAAGGCCATTCAAAGCTAATCAAGGTGGCCAACTGCAACATCCACACTTGCCTCAGACAGACCAAAATTCTTTTGAGTTTTCTTTCTTTCTCCCAAGCTTGACCTTCCATAGATATATAAACCCCACTTGCCTAGTTTCCAACAGACCTCACAACCTCTGAGGATGCCTGCCATAGATGTGGCCTTCCTCTGGACACATTCCAGCATCCTTTGGCAGAGAAGGATGAAGAATTTGGGACCTTCCACCCAGCTCTATAACCCAGGATATCAAGACAGGACAACCCACAATACTTGCTTTGAACTGGATTATCTAAGTCCACACTGCCATATATCCCAGTTCAAAGCAGGTAATGTGGGATTTTAAGTCAGATGCATGGAAAGGGCCTTTGTGAAACAACTCCAAGGATTTTTTTGTTGAAGGTTTTCATTGGCTTACATTCCAAAACTCCCTCCCAGCTTTTTTTCATGACAAGAGCGACTTGAGAAACTGCAAGTTGCTTCTGGCGTGAGAGAATTGGCCGTCTGCAAGGACGTTGCCCAGGGGACACCCAAATGTTTTTACCATCCTTGTGGGAGGCTTCTCTCATGTCCCCGCATGGAGCTGGAGCTGATAGAGGGAGCTCATCCACGCTCTCCCTGGGTTGGATTCGAACATGGGACCAGGGGCGGTTCAACCGTGAGGCAATTGAGGCACTTGCCTGTGGCGCCATAATCCCAGGGATCAAAACAAATGTCTTGTTGGGCAAATTACAAATCTGAAATTTTTTGTAGATTGTAGACTTTTATCTTTCTCTCTTTTTCCTACTTTTCTATACCTTGGTTGTTCTCACTCTTTCGATGTAGTATAAAAAATTTAATATAAAAAAAAACAAATCTGACCAACTAGAGCTGTGGAGGTTTGCCCATCCCCAGCTAAGTCCCAAAGAATCAGAGCAAGAAAACCGGGAAAACAAGCCGTAGCCTCAGAGGAAAAGAGGCATCTTTATTATGCAACTCTGAGATCAACGTGCTGCTATCTATTTACCAAATATTTACCAATGGTTCTTGGAAGGGTGTGCAAGGAAATGAGGGGGAAAGTGTGCATGGGACGGGAATAGTGTCACGGGGAGCCCCTGGGGAAGGGGAGAAGGGCTTGACCCCCCAAATAATAATTCTGCCTCTCACCAATGACATTTTCTTTGAGTCTCCAGTTTTCCAGCATGGCAGAGAGCAGGACCCTGAAAATTGGACATACCCAATTATTTATTTATTTATTTATTTATTTACAGTATTTATATTCCGCCCTTCTTTCTCACCCCGAAGGGGACTCAGGGCGGATTACAATGAACACATATATGGCAAACATTCAATGCCAACAGACAAACAACATATATAGACAGACACAGAGGCATTTAATTTTTTTTCCAGCTTCACGATTCCCGCCACAGGGGGAGCTGTTGCTTCACTGTCCAATAGTGGTTGTACTTCCTCATTCCATTCCTCGTGTTTTGCTGGCAGTTTTATGATGTTGTAAATTAGTTAAATCAGCCTCCCGCATAAAGCGTACCTAAATTTCCCTAATTGACAGATGCAACTGTCTTTCAGGGCTGCATAGGTCAACAGCAAGCTGGGCTATTTAATGGTCGGGGGCTTAACCCGACCTGGGTTTCGAACTCATGACCTCTCGGTCAGTAGTGATTTATTGCAGCTGGTTACTAGCCAGCTGTGCCACAGCCCGGCCCAATGGTCTTCTGTTTGCATTTCCACACAGATAGGGAACGAAAACTTGTTTACTCATCCATGCAAACAAGAAGACAAAATCCACTGAAGTGTGAGGAGTCCTTCCATTAATAGGGCGGAAACTGAACGGCCTTGGGTTTGGTGCCAGAAATCCCGCAGAGATACCAATAAATTCATGGATGCTTAAGTCCCATTATGCACGACTGCATAGTCAAACAGTGTGGCTTAAACCCAATGGCAAAGTCTAGGTTTGCTTTTTTGAACCGTAGATTTTAAGAACAGCCAGATCCCTCCTTGATGCAGAAGGAACATTGACTTTTCAAAAAGTCATGGAAATAAAATACATGGATCGACTAACATTTTTGCTGGAAAAGAATACAGACAGAGGAGTAAAAACGACCGATTGGTCAAAATTTGAGGACTACATGATACAAAACTATAGTCTTTAAGAAGAAGAGATAAAAAACTGCTAAGAATCGAGTAAAAGGGAGAGAAAGTCTCAAAATTCAAGAGAAATAAACAGGAGAAAGTAAAACGGAAGTCCAATATACATCTATTTTTATTTTTTCTTCTCTCTCTCTCTCTATATATATATTTTCTTTCTCTATATCTTTCTTGACTTTCTGTATAAAATTTGTTCTCACTCTTTTGTTGTATATACAGTATAAAAACCTTCTATCTATCTATCTATCTATCTAACTTCAGTATAAAAGATGTCAAGATAATAGAGGCTAAAAACTTGGATGTAACATAATATAATGTGATATAATGCTTTGTTTACTTGCCTTCCACAATATTTTACTTATGATGATTCATTAGATATGTGCTAAAACTCATTAAATTACTATTAATAACTTGAAGAAGTCTGATCTCTCCTTCCCACTTGTGGAAAGGAGATTGTGGAAAATATAAATAATTTTTCTTTTATTCATTTTTTATTTTATTTTCATTTTTTTAAAATTCAAAATTCATGGATACTTAAGTCCCATTATATATGACAGCATAGTAAAATCAATAATTATTTTTTAATTTTTTATTCATTTTATTTTTTATTCTTTTTTATTTTTTATTTATTTTCATTTTATTTTTATTTTTTATTGAATTTTATTCAACATTCATGGATACTTAAGTCCCATTATATACGATAGCATAGTAAAATCAATAATTTCTTTTTTAATTTTTTTATTCATTTTATTTTTTATTCTTTTTTATTTATTTTCTTTTTTTATTGAATTTTATTCAACATTCATGGATACTTAAGTCCCATTATATACGACAGCATAGTAAAATCAATAATTTCGTTTTTAATTTTTTTATTCATTTTATTTTTTATTTATTTTTATTTTACTTTTATTTTTTTTTTGAATTCTATTCAAAATTCATGGATACTTAAGTCCCATTATATACGATAGCATAGTAAAATCAATAATTTCTTTTAAAAAAATTTTATTCATTATATTTTTTATTCTTTTTATTTTTTTCATATATTTTTTTTAAATTCAAAATTCATGGATACTTAATTCTCATTATATACGACAGCATAGTAAAATCAATAATTTCGTTTTTAATTTTTTAATTCATTTTATTTTTTATTTTTTTTATTTTTTATTTTTTTTATTTTTTTTAAAAAATTATTCAAAATTCATGGATACTTAAGTCCCATTATATACAACAGCATAGTAAAATCAAGAATCTCTTTTTTAATTTTTTATTCATTTTTTATTAAATTTTATTCAACATTCATGGATACTTAAGTCCCATTATATACGAAAGCATAGTAAAATCAACAATTTCTTTTTTAATTTTTTAATTCATTTTATTTTTTATTCTTTTTTATTTATTTTCATTTTTTTTATTGAATTTTATTCAACATTCATGGATACTTAAGTCCCATTATATACGACAGCATAGTAAAATCAACAATTTCTTTTTTAATTTTTTAATTCATTTTATTTTTTATTCTTTTTTATTTATTTTCATTTTTTTATTGAATTTTATTCAACATTCATGGATACTTAAGTCCCATTATATATGACAGCATAGTAAAATCAGTAATTTCTTTTTTAATTTTTTTATTCATTTTATTTTTTTATTCTTTTTATTTTTTGTTGAATTTTATTCAACATTCATGGACACTTAAGTCCCATTATATACGACAGCATAGTAAAATCAATAATTTCGTTTTTAATTTTTTTATTCATTTTTTTTATTAGTTTATTTTTTAAAAATTTTATTCTAAATTCATGGATACTTAAGTCCCATTATATACGACAGCATAGTAAAATCAATAATTTATTTATTTATTTATTTATTTTTATGACTTTCAGTATTGCAGGCCTGTGTTACATGTTTGCTACACTCGATCTAGGAATGGACTATGTTCAAGTGCAGGCGGCATTATCCCCTGAGCATGTTCTCATGGTCATAAAAAGGACACCCAGCAAAAGAGTGGAGCGCACTCCGATTGAACTGCCTCTCTTTCACCCCGAAGGTTGCCATGAAATTGCAACGAAAATGGCCGCGGGACTCTTCCACGTGCTGCTTTCCTAGGCACGCTGCCAATCGGGTGCATATTTCAAAAACATGCTCTTGCAGAAGGACCGAAAGAGCGAGAGACCTCTTCCTCCGGGCAGAAAAGTCAGTCGTGGATCTCAGCTGACAATCAGTTGATGCCCGGGAGGAAACGGGATCCAAAACACATCCCAGAAAAACAACAGCTGGGTCGATAGACACCCACCTCTCTGTACTGTACATCTGGGTCTCTCGCTGGTGACACTGTTGATGACCCCTAAACGTCCATCTGTGGTGGACATTCAAGCCAAGATGCTGTCTTGTTGGAGGGAGACCTACTTTTAGGCAAAGTGAGGCAACCGCCTCAGGTACCAGATACTAAGCGGAGCAGAGGTAGCCCAAGAAAAGCGTCTCCCAAACCTTGGTCTTCCATATTTTTTGGACTTGAGCTCCTAGAACTTCCTGATTATTGGCCAAGCTGGTTGGGGCCTCTAGGAGTTGAAGTCTTCTCCTTATCAGCTTTTCCTTCAATTTTGTCAAGGAACTTTCCATGCAATGTTTTGTTGTGCCAGCTGTCAGCTCTAGTTTGTAGTGCGGTTTTCTTCTTCTTCTTCTTCTTCTTCTTCTTATTATTATTATTGACACAAAGACTACGGTCTGGAGGTCTCTGGAGAGAGCTCTAGGGTTCACTGTTCTGAATTATTATTATTATTATTATTATTATTATTATTATTGACACCAAGACATAGTATCACACAGTAAACAAGATATATATGCTGGATTTCGTATCACAAAATCACAAGTCGAACACTTCCCAAGTTGTTGTTGTTGCTATTATTATTATTATTATTATTATTATTATTATTATTATTATTATTATTGACACAAAGACTACGGTCTGGAGGTCTCTGGAGAGAGCTCTAGGGTTCACTGTTCTGAATTATTATTATTATTATTATTATTATTATTATTATTGACACCAAGACATAGTATCACACAGTAAACAAGATATATATGCTGGATTTCGTATCACAAAATCACAAGTCGAACACTTCCCAAGTTGTTGTTGTTGCTATTATTATTATTATTATTATTATTATTATTATTATTATTATTATTATTATTATTATTGACACAAAGACTACGGTCTGGAGGTCTCTGGAGAGAGCTCTAGGGTTCACTGTTCTGAATTATTATTATTATTATTATTATTATTATTATTATTGACACAAAGTCATAATATCACACAGTAAACAAGATATATATGCTGGATTTTGTATCACAAAATCACAAGTCGAACACTTCCCAAGTTGTTGTTGTTGCTATTATTATTATTATTATTATTATTATTATTATTATTATTATTATTATTATTATTGAGCAGACTTGTTTTCTTTTTCCTTCCACAAGCAAGCCTTGCTGGCTTGTCCAGCTGTCTCTAGGGCAGAAGTGTTAATAAAAGCAACTCCGCCTGGTAACTCCGCTCCCAACCTTGGGCAGCAAGTTCAGACAAATGCAAAGTTGCTAATTTGGTCTCAGCTCCCTGCAAAATTCATCAAATGGCAATGGAGAGAAGGCCTTGCAGGGACGGAAGAGAGGGAGTCAAACACAGAGCTACAACTAGCACATGAGATGTAAGCATTGCTTTGTGTAAGCTATGAGCACCAGATAGATCAGGCCTGGGCCAACTTGGGCCCTCCAGGTGTTTTGGACTTCAAAGCCCACAATTCTTGGGGAGCATAATAGTCTATCAGCTCTTTCCATTTAGAGTCCCAATTCTCCTTAGGAAATCCATTTGTATATTTAATTCTCCTTCATAATATTATCCTGCAGCATATAGCCTGCTACCGTAAGTATTCATATGATTTTTTTTAAATTTCCTGAGCTCTAGGAATGCTACATAGGAAAATAAGGCAGTTGGGAAGCTTCACTGGGATATTCCACCCAAAGGCAAAGAGAAGAACAGCTTGGAGGGGGTCGAAAGGGTGTTGAGGCAAAGTGGGGGCCGGTGAGGCTGGTCCCCGGGCCAGCTGTCCTCCTGGCTTCCATCTCAAGTTGCTTTCTTACACGAGGCTGGAATGTCTCCCCGGAGAGTGTCAATCCGATTAATAGGAGGCCCTCAGCCATCACAACCCCCTGACTCAGAGGCTAAATTTATACCCCCCCCCCCAGCCCTTCTCTTGGTCCGCCGATATTTACAGATCTCCATGTGGATCTGGATTAATACCTTGTTTATCACTTGGAACTTCCAGATGAGTCTGTATGCGAAACCACGATCATGTGAGCTTGATTTTTTTTGTCCTGAACTGAGCTTATTTATTGCACCTTGAACATTTGGAATGTGAGGTGGGGAGAATACCCCCACAATATTCACACATGTGCACCCTCTGCTAGGGATATATAACAATGAAATATGGGACTAGCTGTGCCCGGCCACGCGTTGCTGTGGCTTATGGGAATGCTTTGTTGGCCAGGTGGAATCGCAGTGAATAGCCTTGCAGCCTCAAAAGCCTGAACCCTGGCTATACCCCAGTGCCATTGTGGCTGAGGGGGTTGCTAGGAGACAAAGTGGGCGGGGCCTAAAGGGGGCAGGGCCTACCCTTCTGACCAGCAACCAGGGTTGAAAACGGCTCTTCCTCTTCCTCTAATTTGGACTTTATTTTCCAAGTTTTTTGTTTGAAAGACATAGATTGGATGACTATGTCTTTTGTGGCCAAATTTGGTGTGATTTGGTTCAGTGGTTTTGTTGTTTACTTAGTCCTACAAACGTACATTACATTTTTATATATATAGATATAATACATAAGCATAAATGGCATTGCCATTTATAACCCCCCAGTGGCGCAGTGGGTTAAACCCTTGTGCCGACAGGATTGCTGACTTGAAGGTTGGGTTGCTGACCTGAAGGCTGCCGGTTCAAATCCAACCTGGGGAGAGTGCTGATGAGCTCCCTCTGTCAGCTCCAGCTCCATGCGGTGACATGAGAGAAGCCTCCCTCAAGGATGGGAAAAATATCAAAACATCCAGGCAATGTCCCCTGGGCAACATCCTTGCAGATGGCCAATTCTCTCACACCAGAAGCGACTTGCAGTTTCTCAAGTCGCTCCTGACACACACAAAATGGCATTGTGCTTCTTATTGTACAAATATCTAAGTATATATCAAATACAGTCAATTTTATAAACAATAGATTAAAAACAAAACTAGGCATTGTATTACATTCCTTGCAAGAGTATGATAGAGGGATCATGGATTAAAATAATTTATTTCACATAATTGTATGTTATAATAATATATGTATATTTATATAAGATATCGAACATCAGATGTGTTATATGAATATAATTAGCATTTTATGTATGTTGATGCTATTAATAATCCACAAATGATTGACAGGCGAGACACTTTCCTCTTTCATACCAATCATTGACTAGGAAAATATTACCTTGACTAGTTTTCAATCCAGGCAGAGGTGAGTTTTCAATGAATTAATCACTGGTGAAAACTCACGACGGGAAATCCCGATGGTAGCTTATCTGGGAAGTTCCCAACCAGGAGTGATGCAATATTCAAACATGGCAATAATTTGCTCAGGAAATATAGTGAGCAATTCCTGAATTTCCAGGGTTTGGAGATGGACAAGGCAGTTGTTAGGTAGCTGTCTAAATCTTCTTTTCCCCCTTAAGACACAGATCCTGACTGATTTTGGAAATCAAGCATCATAATCCCTGGTTAATCCTTGGATGGGAGACTTCCAATGAACACCAGGTGCTAGAGGCCATATTTCAGGGGAAGAAACTGGCAGAACTACTTATGCAGTTGTCATAAGTCGACACGCAACCTGAAGGCCCATAACACAATTTTATGTTCTCCCTAGAAGACAAAATGACTCAACTGAGGCTATCATATTTTGGACATAATACAGTGGCTCTATCTATCTATCTATCTATCTATCTATCTATCTATCTATCTATCTATCTATCTCAGGCATGGGCAAACTTGGGCCCTCCAGGTGTTTTGGACTTCAACTCGCGCAATTTTTAGACCACAACTCTCAGCCCATTTAATATAGTCTTTTGGAGCATCTTTGTGCTCATGCACATTATTCTGGGAGTCGTAGAATTCCAGGAGATTCTAAAAGTTGGCGTCCCTGATAATAAACCTCCCGCAAAGCTTTGTTCCCTATGAACGCAGTGAGGTTTACTTCCAAATAATTCTGCATGCAAAACCAAGAATAGGAGCCCAGGAGTGCACCCAAAGCACATTGCCTTGTCTATTTATGATTTCTAAGGTCAGGGCAGTTGTTTTTGTGTGTGTTTGAACCTTCCAGGAACAAAGCGGCATGCATTGACCTCGCTGGGGATATCCCCACCGGTTGTGACCCTTCCCCGAAGGTCTCTAATGGTGAGGAGGCTCTTGCGAGAGCAGCACTCCAACAGAAGGCCACTGGCACGAATTTATCGGGTTTATGTGAGTGTGTGTTTAATCTTCGGAAGAGCAAAGCAAGCCTGGCCTCTGCTGCAGCCTGGGAGAGTCTCAGCTGTTGTTTGTGGAGGTGTTGATCAGAGAAGAGCTGGCCTCTCTGACCAGTGAATGACTCCGGCCTTGCCCTTCAGGACTCCCCTGGCTTTTGCCTTTCCCTCGCCATTGCACCCGCCTGACCCCCCAGTCTCTGGTTGCAACACTGACCGGGCTCTTCTGTGCCAGCTGAGGTCAAGTTTTCAATTTTAGACCTCGGTTGCTGCCCCAAGTCATTTCAAGGTTTCCAAGTCACTTATTTTCTTGTTTACTTAGCAAGGCAGCGGCGCACAACGCTGTGTATTATATAATACTCTCCTTTCGCCAGGCCAGAAAGGAGTGAGGTTGTTGTATTAATGGGATAGCATTGTTACTTAAAAGAATAACGTTAATATAACAGGCTCACTCCGTCTTTCCCTTGGGATAATAAATAGAAGGGTTGAGTTTATTTATTTATTTATTTATTTACTACATTTATATCCCGCTCTTCTCACCCTGAAGGGGACTCAGAGCAGCTTACAAATCAAATGAACATACACTATATTATTAGCATAGCACAATATAAGCATTAAATTACTACTGTATATACTCGAGTATAAGCCTAGTTTTTCAGCCCCCCTCGGCTTATACTCGGGTGAGGGTCCTGGTTGGCTTACAGCCGGGCTGTGGCGCAGGCTGTTGAGCAACCAGCTGCAACAAATCACTCTGACCAAGAGGTCATGAGTTCGAGGCCAGCTCGGAGCCCCGTGTTTGTCTTGTCTTTGTTCTATGTTAAGGCATTGAATGTTTGCCTTATATGTGTAATGTGATCCGCCCTGAGTCCCCTTCGGGGTGAGAAGGGCGGAATATAAATACTGTAAATAATAAATAATAATAAATATATGGGTCAGCTTATACTCAAGAATATTTGGTACATTTATTATTTTTCTCTATTATTATTGGTATTATTACATTTATTATTTTTTCTATTATTGTTGCTATTACATTTATTTTACTCTATTATTATGATTATTAGTACATTTATTATTTCACTCTGATCTTATTATTATTATTATTGCATTTATTATTTTACACTATTTATTATCACTTGTAATATTTTCCTGTATTTTATTATTATTATTATTATTATTATTATTATTATTACATGTATTATTTTACTCTATTATTATTAAAAGGATACATAAGCACATGGACATTGAAGAAGATGAGAATAATGATTGGATCAGAGTCGGACAGTCTTATCTTAAATTTGAGCTTTATGTAAATATTCAAAAACATTTAACCTACTGATGCCTCAATTAATGTCATTTTATTGGTATCTATTTTTATTTCTGAAATTTACCACCCTCGGCTTATGCTGGAGTCAATGTTTTCCCAGTTTTTTTGTGTTAAAATTAGGTGCCTCGGTTTATATTCGGGTCGGCTTATACTCAAATATATACGGTATATAATAATAATAATAATAATAATAATAATAATAATAATAATAACAACTTTATTTTTATACCCCGCCCCATCTCCCTGAAGGGACTCGTGGCGGCTTACATGGGGCCTTGCCCAATAAAACAATCAAATATCAAAACACAGCAATAAAACAATTATCCAATAAAAACATCAATTACAGTAAAAACAATAGTTAAAATCAACATAAAACATACAATATTAACACAGGAGACTAATTCATAGAACCCAGGCAAAGTGCAACATGTGCCGAAATGTGCCGAAATGGGGAAGGTAATTTCACAGTAGAAATGGACAAAGTGCAATATATATTTTTATATATATATATATATATATATATATATATATATATATACTTATAGTCTCGTAATGAACTACACATCTTTTGGCGGGTTTACTGTGGCTTGATAACAATATGTTTTAAGAAACAAAGCAAATGTATAATTTTGCTTGTAGTCCAATTCAGGCAAAAATTCTCACAGGTATTTATGATCATGAGTCCCTGTAGAGGACAGAGGCAAATTCCCCAAAACCACACCTGTCTCCAGGCCCCATAAACCTTATGAGTATCTCTACAAACTGACTTTGGGCAGGATGCGGGCATTAAATGTGGCAAGATGTGGTATTAAATGCACTCGCTCCCTGCTCAGGAAACTATTTGTTTTTGGGTTGATCCTGCCATCGGGCAGAGTGGAGATACGTGTGTGCTTTGTTGTTCCATTTTTACTGCCAGGGACATAGGTCTTTGGGGGATATTCTGCCTCAAGTCACAAGTTTCCAGGTTTTGCAACGAGGTGCCACTTGCTCTTTCTGCCTCATCTGCAAAATAACCAGCCGTGTTCTTATCCAGTTAGTTTGGTCAGTGGGGTTTTGAAAAAAACCTCACATGATTTCTTAGAAACCCATGGCTTCACCTAAGAAGCTTGGCAAATGCTTCTTGTTGACTAAAAAGTGATTGCCTTCTAGAAACGTCTCTTATATAGTGAACTGAGATTGCCGCTGCTTAGCCAGCAGTTGTTGCCTGTCACTCTTCACTCATTGATGGACTTGTGGAGAGAGCAGCTCAAACCCAATAGTTAGAATTGATTCCTCGACCTCAAAACACCCGGATCTGTTAGTGGATGGCTTCCTGTGGCCTTTGGGTTCATTCTTGCCATGTTATCCAGCTTTTCAATCATAAACAGACCCTCCAACTTGGGGCAGCTTTTGAGTGTGCTGTCCAGCTTTCTGACTAGGGACACGACAAGATTTGAAATCCAGAATTGCTTTATTTTGGGATGATGTGGGCATTCTTGGAGCCTTCTGAAAGCCCATTTGAAAGCATGGAGCGCCGTTACCTTCCCACCGGAATGGTACCTATTGATCTACTCACATCTGCATGTCCATAGACACCCCCAAGGTCATGTGGCCACTGGCATGACTGCACGGAGCGCTGTTACCTTCCCGCCAGAGCAGTACCTATTGATCTACTCACATTTTCATTTCCACAGACACCTCCAAAGTCATGTGGCCACTGGCATGACTGCACAGAGTGCTGTTACCTTCCCGCCAGAGCAGTACCTATTGATCTACTCACATTTTCATGTCCACAGACACCTCCAAGGTCATGTGGCCACTGGCATGACTGCACAGAGCGCTGTTACCTTCCTGCCAGAGCAGTACCTATTGATCTACTCACATCTGCATGTCCATAGACACCCCCAAGGTCATGTGGCCACTGGCATGACTGCACGGAGCGCTGTTACCTTCCCGCCAGAGCAGTACCTATTGATCTACTCACATTTTCATGTCCACAGACACCTCCAAGGTCATGTGGCCACTAGTATGACTGCACAGAGTGCTGTTACCTTCCCGCCAGAGCAGTACCTATTGATCTACTCACATTTTCATGTCCACAGACACCTCCAAGGTCATGTGGCCACTGGCATGACTGCACAGAGCGCTGTTACCTTCCTGCCAGAGCAGTACCTATTGATCTACTCACATCTGCATGTCCATAGACACCCCCAAGGTCATGTGGCCACTGGCATGACTGCACGGAGCGCTGTTACCTTCCCGCCAGAGCAGTACCTATTGATCTACTCACATTTTCATTTCCACAGACACCTCCAAAGTCATGTGGCCACTGGCATGACTGCACAGAGTGCTGTTACCTTCCCGCCAGAGCAGTACCTATTGATCTACTCACATTTTCATGTCCACAGACACCTCCAAGGTCATGTGGCCACTGGCATGACTGCACAGAGCGCTGTTACCTTCCTGCCAGAGCAGTACCTATTGATCTACTCACATCTGCATGTCCATAGACACCCCCAAGGTCATGTGGCCACTGGCATGACTGCACGGAGCGCTGTTACCTTCCCGCCAGAGCAGTACCTATTGATCTACTCACATTTTCATGTCCACAGACACCTCCAAGGTCATGTGGCCACTGGTATGACTGCACAGAGTGCTGTTACCTTCCCGCCAGAGCAGTACCTATTGATCTACTCACATTTTCATGTCCACAGACACCTCCAAGGTCATGTGGTCACTGGCATGACTGCACAGAGTGCTGTTACCTTCCCGCCAGAGCAGTACCTATTGATCTACTCACATTTGCATGTCCATAGACACCTCCAAGGTCATGTGGCCACTGGCATGACTACATGGAGCATCGTTTACCTTCCCACCGGGGCAGTACCTATTGATCTACTTACATTGGCATGTTTTTGAACTGCTAGGTTGTCAGAAGCTGGGAGCTCACCCCGCTCCCCGGATTTGGTCTTCTCTCTTTCATCATTTACTGACTGGGTAAATTACAAACCACCGTTTTTACCTGTTTCAAAAGCATTTAGAGGGTGCTTCTGGAACATAGCCATACAGCCCAGAAAACTCACAGCAATCCAGTGATTGAAAGCCTTGGACAAGACATTTTACCTGTGTTGCTGGAGCCCCCGGTGGTGCGATGAGTTAAAGCCTTCTTCCAGAAAGACTGCTGATTGAAAGATCAGTGGTTTGAAGCCGGGGAGCGGGGTGAGCTCCTGTCTGTCATCTCCAGCTTTCCATGAGGGGACATGAGAGAAGCCTCCCACAGGATGGTAAAACATCCAGGCGTCCCCTGGGCAACGTCCTTGCAGAGGGCCAATTCTCTCACACCAGAAGCGACTTATAGTTTCTCAGGTTGTTTCTGACACACACAAAAAAACATGTGTCGTTTAGCTTCATTTCTTTCTAGTGGCTGGGACAGAAAAGGCCCCTGATTTCCGAAGACCTCCGGCGCCCTCGCCTGGCACATGCATATAATATTAATTAATATTATTTTATAATACAATATAATACTAATAATACAATATAATGTTAATTATATATTATATATTACATGTAATATTAATAATAATATGACAACATGTTGATATAGTACAATATAGTAATTTATTGCCAGCATTGTGCTATGCTAATAATATAATATTGTATGTAAATTTAATTTGTAAGCCGCTCTGAGTCCCCTTCGGGGTGAGAAGGGCAGGATATAAATGTAGTAAATAAAATAATAATAAATAAATGTTCCCAAACACTGTGGAGAGTTTTCTCCTTTCCTTCAATGTCCTTTGTTGTCAACTTCTGTGGCTATTTTGAGGCCTTTTTCTGTGTATCTCCCAGAGCTAAAACATTTACCCAAAGGCTGGAACTGCTTAATCCAGAATTGCATTGAAATTGGTATCTTATGAGCCGTACTCGCTGTAAATGACTAAACACATCACAAGTTTGGCCTCATTTGGAATAGAAGTGGCTGGATCAATGTCAACATGGGAAGTCAACACAGTTGTGTTAGTTCTATGATTTAATGGGATTAAGTTGGGATCTAGGTCCCCTTCCATTTGACAAATGGCATTTTGCTTTCCTTTTCTAATCTGTTGTTTCGTTGCATTACTTTTCCTGTTGTTGTATATACTATATTGCGATATTGTGCAGAAGTCAAACCCAGTTATGCTAGTTTCTGGGTTCAGTTCTCCCCAGGTCACAAAGCGAACACCTAGGGCCCTTTCACACAGTCATATAACCCACTATATTATGATGTAATGCAATGTAATAATAATAATAATAATAATAATAATAATTTTATTTTTATATCCCACCACCATCTCCCCAGAGGGACTCAGGGCGGCTCACAGATAAAAACAAGCATACAGTGGTATCAAATACAAAAAACCTCACAAATAAGATTAAAAGGCATAAAATAAAATCACAATCATTATAAAACACATGATAAAACAGAGCAATAAAATCATACAATGGACTGGGCAAAGTGCACTGAGTAAAACTTGTAAACATGAAGGAAGTTAAGGTGCTATAAGATCATGGGAAGAAACCTTAATAATAATAATAATAATAAACTGTTATAATTATATATTTATATTACATGTAATATTACTAATATTGCAATATAGACGTATAGTACAATATAATAATATATAATGCTTACGTAGTGCTTATATTGTACTATACTAATAATATAATATATTATTGTATTATATGTACATATAACTTGTAAGCTGCCCTGAGTCTCCTTCAGGGTGAGAAGGGCGGGATATAAATGTCGCTAATAAATAAATAAATGAATAAATAGTATCATCCATAATATCTGCTTTGAACTGGGTTAGCTGAGTCCACACTGCCATATCTGTATTTTGTAAGTGTTTTTATGAATGTCTGATGTAATTTAATAACTTTTTAATTGATTCACAATGTATTATACAATTTTATATATGTGTGTTTATTGTAAGCCGCCCTGAGTCCCCTATTGGGTGAGAAGGGCGGTATATAAATATTGTAATAAATAAAATAAATAAATATAACCCAGTTCAATATGGATTGTTTACATCTGTCTGGAAGGGGCCCTAGTTAAAATGACCAGAACCTAACATTCTACTCTTTCAATTCCTTTTTTTTTTTTTAAGCCAAGCAAATCAGTGGATTCCATTTTAACAACAACAACAACAAGTTGGCCCAACATTTAATTACAAAAGGGGAACAAAACCCCAAAACACAGCCCGCGCATGCGCCTTTGGCTGCCTCTCCTGGCAGGGAAGCCGAGGCTCCGCCCCCTCGTCCCTAAAAAGTAGCCAATCGGGAAAGAGGAGCGCGCGTTTGCTTCTCCCGGCTTGTAAAGAGGAAGCCGAGGCCCCGCCTCTAACTTGCCCGAAAGTAGCCAATCAGGAAGGGCGAGAGCGCGCCTGCTCGCTCGCTTCTGCCCGGCTTGTGAAGGGGAAGATGAGGCCCCGCCCCCTCGGGCCCCTGAAGTAGCCAATCAGGGCGGAGGAGCGCGCTTTCCCACGGGAGCGCGCGCGCGCGCACCCTGTCCCGCCTGTGCCAGAAGGGGGTGTGACAGCGAACCCGGGAGCCTGATAATGGCGGCCGGGAGCCGAGAGCGCCGCGGCGGCTCTGAGGTAAAAAAAAAGGGACGAGAATTAAAAGGCCTCGCTTGACGAGGAGCCGGCTGGGAAGCGGGGCAGGCCCGGGAGTCTGAGCCTAGGCCTCGTCTGTGCTTTGGGCCTGAGGAGGCCCGGGCTGAGGAGAGGCCTGAGGAGGCCCGGGCTGAGGAGAGGCCTGAGGAGGCCCGGGCTGAGGAGAGGCCTGAGGAGGCCCGGGCTGAGGAGAGGCCTGAGGAGGCCCGGGCTGAGGAGAGGCCTGAGGAGGCCCGGGCTGAGGAGAGGCCTGAGGAGGCCCGGGCTGAGGAGAGGCCTGAGGAGGCCCGGGCTGAGGAGAGGCCTGAGGAGGCCCGGGCTGAGGAGAGGCCTGAGGAGGCCCGGGCCTCCTCAGGCCCAAAGCACGGACGAGGCCCAGTCGGGAGCCTGGGAGCGGGAGGCCCGAGAGGGGCGGTCAGAGGAAAGAGGCCTTCCTTTGCTGGCAGCGCCGAGGAAGCCTGGCCTGCGCCTCCTCCGAAATAAGGCCTGCAGCGCCTCCTGTCCCTTGGACTCTAACCCCCACAATTCCTCACAGCTTACCCTGGCCCAGGCCTGTCGTAGGTTTTCTTGTGGTGTAAGGTGCCTTTAAGGGCCTCATCACACTTGAGCATTTACCCACTTTAAATCCGGTTTCTCCTTCCTGCAGAATTCTGGGGTTTGTAGTGTGGTGAGGCCCAGGACCTGTCTGGCCGAGCTGTTATTATTATTTGTTATTTACAGTACAGTAGAGTCTCACTTATCCAACATAAACGGGCCAGCAGAATGTTGGATAAGCGAATATGTTGGATAATAAGGAGAGATTAGGAAAAAGCCTATTAAACATCAAATTAGGCTATGATTTTACAAATTAAGCATCAAAACATCATGTTATACAACAAATTTTTAAAGAAAAAGTAGTTCAATACACAGTAATGCTATGTAGTAATTACTGTATTTACGAATTGAGCATCAAAATATCACGATGTATTGAAAACATTGACTACAAAAATGTGTTGGATAATCCAGAACGTTGGATAAGCGAGTGTTGGATAAGTGAGACTCTACTGTATTTATATTCCGCCCTTCTTTCTCACCCCGAAGGGGACTCAGGGCGGATCACATTGCACACATATAAGGCAAACTTTCAATGCCATAACCTGGCTGTTCCAATGTGCCTTCCCAGATTAATAGGAAATCTCCAATACCAAGTCCCATAAGCACTTTATTAGAACTAAGGTCGCATATTGCACTCTGCACTTGCCCTATAAGCCTTATATATCACCTGTCACATCAGCACTTTTAATCTTGTACCCATTACTCTGGCCCGGCCCAGTTCTATTGCGTTTTAGCGTATTGTTATTGCTTGTGGTTTATGCTGTTTTAATTGTTTTTAATTTGCCTTTGTTTTGTATTGTTATATTGTGTGTTGAGGCCTTGGCCTTTGTAAGCCGCATCGAGTCCTTCGGGAGAGGCTAGCGGGGTACAAATAAAGTTTAATAATAATAATAATAACATAGAACAGAGACAGAGACAAACGCAGGCACGGGCTGGCCTCGAACTCATAACCACTTGGTCAGAGTGATTTGTTGCAGCTGGCTGCTAACCAGACCCCTCCCTAAAGTGGATTTAAACTGGATCCAAACTCTAGTGTGATGAAGCCCTAAGACACAGCTTACTGTGAACTCTTACAGCTTACATAGAACTCTTCTATGATTCTATTATTGTGGATGCATCTGCAGTGTATTTATACTGGAAGCATTGTTGAATAGGAAGCTTCTCAGAGAATGTTTCTAGCTGGTAACTGCTGCTTGGAAATAAACCTTACAGGATACATTTCGTGCCATCTGAATGGACGGTATGAAACGGAAATACAATTGTAACAAATACCGCGCACATCTCTAGTATGTACACACAGTGAACATCATTACATCTTCAGAGTATATACAGATGTGGGAGAAGCCTCTGTGAAAAAGCGATTGAGCAAGCAAGAGTTTACTTGTAATCCTAGTTCCGCGGTTGCCAGCTCATTTGTATACAAACAAAGGTATTTTGCTGGCTCTGAAATTTGGTACGTAAACATTTGAACAAATCGATAGTAGCAATGGATTTTTTTTTTCCAAAAGACTCATGAGAACACCCTCCTGCCTTATCAAGTTTAAGCAAGATCAGATACATTCATAATAGTCTTTGACCTGGTCCATGTGGGATATCTTTGTAATTAACATCGTAGCAGTTCGGTTGCAAAATCTTATTTATATTGGGGGTTTGTTCTCTCTCTTTTTGCTTTAGATACTTTGACCTTGAAGATGGTGAGTAGCCAGCCAAAGTACGATCTAATACGGGAGGTTGGTCATGGCAGCTATGGTGTGGTCTATGAAGCAGTAGTGAGGAAAACCTCTGCCCGTGTTGCGGTGAAGAAGATTCGGTGCCATGCTCCAGAGAATGTAGAACTAGCGCTGCGTGAGTTTTGGGCACTTAGCAGCATCAAGAGTCAACACCCCAATGTTATCCATCTGGAGGAATGCATCTTGCAAAAAGACGGCATGGTGCAAAAGATGTCCCATGGTTCCAACTCCTCACTTTATTTACAGGTAAATGGGATTGACTGAAGCAGAGTTGACATAATGAGTATTAGAAATAAAAGATAATCAGCTTTTTATTTATAAAGTAGAGGAAAGGAGATTTGAGGTTTGCATGCGTCAAAGTGCTGCTTAGGCAGAAATATGTTGTTTTTCTGTGTTTCTTTAGTTTTAGAAACTCTGAGTCCCTTCGGGTGAGAAGGGCGGGATAGAAATATTGGAAATAAATAAATAAATAGACGATTCCAGAAAAATCATGCCACTAAATATGAATCTTCATGGAAAACAAGTAAAACAATAGTAATGCAGGTGTTTGATCTCAGCAGCGTCATTTTGATATGTGTACAATTGGAAAGACAACCTTGATTATTTTTTCCCTTAGACATCAGCTGTGTCTGAAATTGTAACTAGGTTTAGGAAGCTAAGCAAGCATTCAAAAATAATAGATAATGTTGCACCAAAGCCTGAGAAGTATCACCAGTCTGTCCAGATACTTTATGTGATTGCTACATTGTAGAAAACTACTTTCGGGCTCATCCTAAGTAAAGATACATTGCTAACCCTTTCAAAAAAATTTGCAAGGGAAACTCATAACTGTACCAAGAACGGAGCAGATGGAAAATGAACATATACCTTTATGTGTTCATATATTTGGAATTTTGAACCATGGTTTGAATCCTAAACAACATGTAACAGAATTTATGCTAAACTGTCGCATTTGAACTTAGCCTATGTTCTCATTGAAGGTGTTGGTTGAATGGATGTGATGATTGCTGTAGATGCGCATACTGTCAGTGAAAATACTTCTTAAAGAAGAAATTAAGATAATGAGTGCAGCAGGAATAATTCTAATGTGCACACTAAAATATGGGACATTGGGGTTTTGTTTATTCAACTGCTTTCTCACTTTAATCACAATTGCTGAACATGTCTATGAAATGTTTTATATTACAGCTTGTGGAGACCTCTTTGAAAGGTGAAATTGCCTTTGATCCCAGAAGCGCCTACTACCTTTGGTTTGTGATGGATTTCTGTGACGGCGGCGATATGAACGAATACCTCCTGTCCCGAAAGCCAAGCCGGAAGACCAATACCAGCTTTATGCTTCAGCTCAGCAGTGCCCTGGCTTTCCTGCACAAAAACCAGATAATCCACCGTGACCTCAAACCTGACAACATCTTGATTTCCCAGAGCAGGACGGATGCTAGTGACTTAGAACCTACTTTGAAAGTAGCCGATTTTGGACTGAGCAAGGTTTGCTCTGCTTCAGGACAAAACCCCGAAGAACCCGTGAACGTCAACAAATGTTTTCTTTCTACAGCGTGTGGCACAGACTTCTATATGGCTCCTGAAGTTTGGGAAGGCCATTACACAGCGAAAGCAGACATCTTTGCCTTGGGGATTATAATCTGGGCAATGTTGGAAAGGATTACTTTCATAGACACAGAGACAAAGAAAGAGCTGCTGGGGAGCTATGTCAGGCAAGGGACTGCGATTGTACCTGTCGGAGAAGCGTTGCTAGAAAATCCGAAAATGGAACTGCACATTCCTGTTAAGAAAAAGACAATGAATGCTCGCATGAAACAGCTCATTAAGGAAATGCTTGCTGCTAACCCACAAGACCGCCCAGATGCTTTTGAATTAGAACTCCGGTTAGTCAAAATTGCTTTTAAGGACAGCAATTGGGACACGTGACCTCCAATGTGCTTTTCCCTGTCGTGGCAGAGTTCTATCTGTAACAATGGTGCAGCAATTTGTTGAGGCAAAAAACCAGACTTAAGGCAAATTTAACTTGTCAGGGTTCCGTGTTTTATCTTTTTCCATTGCATTTCTCTTCAGTTTTGTAAACTAAGCTTAAGGTAGCTATTCTGGTTTCACTACCCGTGTATGTATTATTTTCAAGCCACAGCCATTGCGATATACACCTGGCCAGGAAATGTGGTAGGTTAAGTGGCTGCTTTTGAGGAGTACCTTATGGAATATTTCGTACATTCCAGTTTCCTTTTGCAAGTTTGGAATGCCCACGGAAGAAAAGATTTGTATGCTGGCAATGCAAATCATTCAGCTTTGTAGAGCAAATGTGTATATATTTATGTCGGTATGGGTGACTTGACTCCCTCCATTTTCCATATGGTCAAAATATGCCATTATTTATATTGTCTCGTATAGAATTTGGGTGATTGTGGCTCATTCATGAACCCCTAGTATATTACCAGTCTTTCATTTCATCTAAAGAGAAAAAACATGATGGTATAAAATGAGGCAACCAACTGAGATGCAAAAGGAACCTCTGATTCAAATGTTGGACTCCTGTGGAGAGAATCTCTTCGGCTGGAAGGCTGCAGTATGATGGCATATTCCAGTTGTTGGATGCCAGCACGTTGGTTAGGTCTTTATCCTTTTGGCTTCATTTTTCTGGGTAATGGAGCAAATTTTTGTTAGACCACAATCTCGAAATATCCCTGTTTATTCCATTGGAGATACGGCATTATTTAATTCAAAATACTTACTTGATGACTTTTTTTAAAAAAAAAAAGAAATGTAAATCATAGAAAAGAAATCTCAGTGTTCTGTGGAAATCTTTGCAAGTATGCCCCCTCTTATTTGTTGTCCTGGCATAGAGGCTAGTTGTGTCAATTGTTGCCCTCCCTTTTAGTAGAGGCTATTTTGGTTGCTTGGTAGTGGTGGTCTTTATGACAGAATACTTGTTTCATTTCCATCAGAAAGGAGAGAGATTCTGAAAGCTTTCTGTATCATTGAATTCTCCAGATTCCTTACTGATAAAATATTGCCAATTTGGGTGGGTGGGAGTGTTTCTGCACAAAATAATTGCACTTGTTGTTCTCTTCTGAGTCCCCGCCCCTCTCAAATTATTGACAGTCAATACAGAACACACAATTCTGCTGCCCAACCACAAAGAGCAGGGTATGGAGGTGATAATGGTCAGTGTGTCCTTTTCTCATCCATCATGGCATTTTGGTGCCCCTGCTGTCATGGTTTTTCATGTTTACCAGGTCACCGCTAGTATGTTTCCTCCCCTGAAGCTATTTCTATTTCCTGACTTTTGCTCTGAAGTACTAAGAAGCCTTCCCCTCCTCCAAATCCCTGGTGTGAATTTTGCACCTTGCTCTCTGTGTTTCTGGGATAAAAGGAGTTGCACTTTTCAGTTTGTTTCTACTTGACTGCAGACAGGAACAAAACTCTGATTCAGGAGTAAATAGGAAATTTCTGTTGAAGAAGACAAAACAATGTGTGTGTTCATTTGTGGTTGAAAATGGATTTATTGTTTGGGTTAAAATAGTTCTGATGCTACCAACTACAGCTTTCAAACCAGAAAGTGAACTGACCTTTGTTTTTTCAACAAGTGCACTGGAACTGAATATACACTGTCATCCTTATGTGATGTAGCTAGAATCTGAAAAAGTTCAGTGAGAAAATGTGTTGATTTTATTTCTAACAGAAATATCCATATTAAAGAAGATGCCTTTCAAGTGACTTGAAAAATAATCACATATCCCTTTGCTCATAATTTAGATGTACAGGGCAACCCTTTATCCTTTGATCAAGCAGCAAATCTTAGGCGATCTGTGGGGCTTACTTCCAGGAATCCAAGGGTTGCAATATGAACGATTTGTGAAACCTTCAAGAAACTTTCAGATTTAAGGCCTTTTTGGAAAAAAAAAGATTCAGTGAAATGTGACAAATAACCTGTAGTTTCACAAAGGGGAATTTCAACTGCTATCATTTGGCATGTCTCTGGCTGGCTTCCCAGCGTCATGCCTGTCTTTTGAGGCTGAGTAAATATTCTCCTTACTCTTTAAAGCACCAGTGTGCCTTTAGAGACAAGATTCTATAGTGAGTAGAAAGGCAGTTGTAAAGGATATCCTGGCATCCAGCAGTTTCCTCAATATGCATGTCAAACAAAAGCATATGAGCAGTAATAGATTGGCAGTCATTGAAGATTTAAAAAACCTATCTAATCTGATTACTGTGTGCAATTTGGAGATCCATTCTGATTTGAATGCACGTGCTTCTTAAATACAGTGCAGAAACTAGGAGTATTTAAATACATATTTATTGCACAGTAAAATTCTTAATGCCAAAAGTGCACTGGTTTCTTGGTTTTTAAAGTTGAGGAGGCTTCCCCAGGTCACCTCCCTTCATGGTGCTTCGCCTTTTGGCATTGAATGCTAACTTAATTATTCCATTCCTTATCCACTGAATAATTGTCTCTGAGATCTGTGTGTGTGCGTGTGATTTTTTGTTGTTGCTTAGGGTTTTTTGGGGTTCCTGTAAAATCTCCAAAATCTACACTTATTGGTAGCAGCTACAAAACAATCCACCAGCGTTAACGGAAGTTGAGCTGCTCATCAGCACTTCGAAAAGCAAACTTTCAAAGTTTTTCCTTACAAATTGTAAACTCTATTTTGTGAAGAATTTATTAAAGGGGAATGGTTGTGTAATTTATTAAGTTCATGCCTTTTTAGAAAAGAATAAAGTCTGAATCGAAAGAAATCCTTGAGTTTAAGTGTAGTGTTTTTGTTGTGGTTTAACAGAGCTACGTTTGTCTTTCATCACAATGTAATTTTATTTCCCATTGCAGTTTTATATGAGAGTTTTGTTATGTAATACTAGAGGCATCACAACACTGACTTCTAGAAGAGAGACATTTAAAAACATTTGTTCCTACAAGAGTATGATGCACTGAATTCACTGCCTTGTTCATTCCCAGAACAGAGTTATTAACTGAGGAGCACTAACTCTTGCAAAAGCCTCTGGGCTTTGTGTGGCTAGGGGTTGAGAACTTCCTGCTCCTTGTTTTGGTTGTGTTTGCTTTCGAAGTGCATTTCAAATGTTGCTCTCCCATCTGCGCCAGCCAATCCGCTTTGTGCTTTTGAAAACTGCAGAGTAACGAAAGGCGGTTGCTTTCTGTGGTTAGCCAGATAAACTTTGTCCGAGGGGGAAGTTCAGCCTCTGAGGCAACACCTTGGAAGCACTGCCTTACAAAGAAGCCACACTGCATTTCCCAGCACCGTTCAGATCAAAATCTGTGCAAACATAATATGCTTTTGCATTTGCAGGATCACTAGATGCATTGGTGCATTTACCATATATACTTGAGTATAAGCCGACCCGAATATAAGCCAAGGCACCTAATTTTGCCACCAAAAACTGGGAAAACATTGACTCCAGTATAAGCCGAGAGTGGTAAATTTCAGAAATAAAAACAGATATTGATAAAATTACTTTATTAGAGGCATCAGTAGTTTAAATGTTTTCGAATCTTTACATAAAACTAATTTAAGATATGACTGTCCAACTCCGATTAAATCATTATTCTCATCTTCTTCAATGTAAAAGAGCTTATGTATCCTTTTAATAATAATAGAGTGAAATAATAAATGTAATAATAAAAATATAAATGCAGTAAAATAATAAATGTAATAATAAATAGAGTAAAATAATGAATGCAATAATAATAAGATCAGAGTGAAATAATAAATGTATTATTATTAATAATAATAATAATAGAGTAAAATACATGTAAAAGTAACAACAATAATAGTAAAATTATAAATATAATAATAATAGAGCAAAATAATAAATGCAAGAATACCAATAATAGAGAAAAATAATAAATGTGATAATACTAATAAATCAAGTAAAATAATAAATGTAATAATCTCAGAGTGAAATAATATATTAATAATAAAAATAGAGTAAAATAAATGTAGTATTTACAATAATAGAGTAAAATAAAATGTAATAACAGTAATTAATAGAGTAAAATGATAAATGTAATACCAATAATAATAGAGAAAAATAATAAATGTACCATATATACTCGAGTATAAGCTGACCCGAATATAAGCCCACCAGGACCCTCACCCAAGTATAAGCCGACGGGTTTTTCTTCAGTCTTAGAAAAGGGCTGAAAAACTTGACTTATACTCAAGTATATATGGTATTAATTTGTGCATTGAACCGTCTTGATATGCTCCAAAGGAAAACGTGAGGATGGTGGGGAGCATTTCCCGGGACTGACAGGTCTGTGTGTGGGCTTGGTCTCAGGTCCTGGGATTTTTTGCACCCTCGGGTCCCAGTGCTTTTCGGCTCCAAAGGACTCCCTTCTTAGTGCGGATTTATGCTTAGCCTTGGGTTGGTCGTTGCAAGGGCAGCAGCAGTGCACAGAGTTGCCACAGGAGGGAACATTTCCCTCAATTTTGGCTTTAAAATTCTCCAAAGTTTAGTATCTTCCTTGCTTGTAATGTGTGATATGCATCAGTGCAGCAAGGAATCTGCTATCAAAGCATTGAACCTGTTTCAAGGATAGGGTCTTTAGTAGCTGAAGTGGATTTGTCACTCCATCATCCACAAGGATGCCATCATCCATCTCTGGTCCTGGTGTATGGGAATGGCACAAGGGGTTAAATCCTTGTGCCGACCAAACTACTGATCTGAAGGTTGCTGGTTCGAAACTGCGAGATGTGGTGAGCTCCCGTCTGTCAGCTCTAGCCTGCGGGGACACAAGAGAAGCCTCCCAGCTAACACATCCGGGCATTCCCTGGGCAACGTCTCTATAGACAGCCAATTCTCTCACACCAGAAGCGACTTGCAGTATGTTCGCAAGTCACTTCTGACTCCGCGAGATGGGGTGAGCTCCCGTCTGTCAGCTCTAGCCTGCGGGGACACAAGAGAAGCCTCCCAGCTAACACATCCGGGCATCCCTGGGCAATGTCTTTGTAGACAGCCAATTCTCTCACACCAGAAGCGACTTGCAGTATGTTCGCAAGTCACTTCTGACTCCGTGAGATGGGGTGAGCTCCTGTCTGTCAGCTCTAGCCTGCGGCGACACAAGAGAAGCCTCCCAGCTAACACATCCGGGCATCCCCTGGGCAACGTCTCTATAGACAGCCAATTCTCTCACACCAGAAGCGACTTGCAGTATGTTCGCAAGTCACTTCTGACTCCGTGAGATGGGGTGAGCTCCTGTCTGTCAGCTCTAGCCTGCGGCGACACAAGAGAAGCCTCCCAGCTAACACATCCGGGCATCCCTGGGCAATGTCTTTGTAGACAGCCAATTCTCTCACACCAGAAGCGACTTGCAGTATGTTCGCAAGTCACTTCTGACTCCGCGAGATGGGGTGAGCTCCTGTCTGTCAGCTCTAGCCTGCGGGGACACAAGAGAAGCCTCCCAGCTAACACATCCGGGCATCCCTGGGCAATGTCTTTGTAGACAGCCAATTCTCTCACACCAGAAGCGACTTGCAGTATGTTCGCAAGTCACTTCTGACTCCGTGAGATGGGGTGAGCTCCCGTCTGTCAGCTCTAGCCTGCGGGGACACAAGAGAAGCCTCCCAGCTAACACATCCGGGCATCCCTGGGCAATGTCTTTGTAGACAGCCAATTCTCTCACACCAGAAGCGACTTGCAGTATGTTCGCAAGTCACTTCTGACTCCGTGAGATGGGGTGAGCTCCTGTCTGTCAGCTCTAGCCTGCGGCGACACAACAGAAGCCTCCCAGCTAACACATCCGGGCATCCCCTGGGCAACGTCTCTATAGACAGCCAATTCTCTCACACCAGAAGCGACTTGCAGTATGTTCGCAAGTCACTTCTGACTCCGTGAGATGGGGTGAGCTCCTGTCTGTCAGCTCTAGCCTGCGGCGACACAAGAGAAGCCTCCCAGCTAACACATCCGGGCATCCCCTGGGCAACGTCTCTATAGACAGCCAATTCTCTCACACCAGAAGCGACTTGCAGTATGTTCGCAAGTCACTTCTGACTCCGCGAGATGGGGTGAGCTCCCGTCTGTCAGCTCTAGCTTGCAGTATGTTCTCAAGTCACTTCTGACTCCGTGAGATGGGGTGAGCTCCTGTCTGTCAGCTCTAGCTTGCAGTATGTTCTCAAGTCACTTCTGACTCCACGAGATGGGGTGAGCTCCCATCTGTCAGCTCTAGCTTGCAGTATGTTCTCAAGTCACTTCTGACTCCGCGAGATGGGGTGAGCTCCCGTCTGTCAGCTCTAGCTTGCAGTATATTCTCAAGTCACTTCTGACTCCGCGAGATGGGGTGAGCTCCCGTCTGTCAGCTCTAGCTTGCAGTATGTTCTCAAGTCACTTCTGACTCCGCGAGATGGGGTGAGCTCCCGTCTGTCAGCTCTAGCTTGCAGTATATTCTCAAGTCACTTCTGACTCCGCGAGATGGGGTGAGCTCCCGTCTGTCAGCTCTAGCTTGCAGTATGTTCTCAAGTCACTTCTGACTCCGCGAGATGGGGTGAGCTCCCGTCTGTCAGCTCTAGCTTGCAGTATATTCTCAAGTCACTTCTGACTCCGCGAGATGGGGTGAGCTCCCGTCTGTCAGCTCTAGCTTGCAGTATGTTCTCAAGTCACTTCTGACTCCGCGAGATGGGGTGAGCTCCCGTCTGTCAGCTCTAGCTTGCAGTATGTTCTCAAGTCACTTCTGACTCCGCGAGATGGGGTGAGCTCCCGTCTGTCAGCTCTAGCTTGCAGTATGTTCTCAAGCCACTTCTGACTCCGCGAGATGGGGTGAGCTCCCGTCTGTCAGCTCTAGCTTGCAGTATGTTCTCAAGTCACTTCTGACTCCGTGAGATGAGATGAACTCCCTTCTGTCAGCTCTAGCTTGCAGTATGTTCTCAAGTCACTTCTGACTCCGTGAGATGAGATGAGCTCCCTTCTGTTAGCTCTAGCTTGCAGTATGTTCTCAAGTCGCTTCTAACACGCTTTTAAAAATGGGAATGGCATAAGGTAAGCCTTACCCTTATTCCATGTGAACAGCAGATCAAAGGAAAAGTGAGGAAATGGGAGGCTGCCAGTTGACACCACTTACGGGTATAGCTTTTGGAAAAACTATTGGCGGGGAAAAGCGTAGTTGTGCTATTCACCTCCAATACTGTCTGCAGACACAAAAGCCGGAACGCAGACTTCCTGAGTTACGCTTATTAGGCTAAGATTCTGGCACAAAGGGGTCAGCAAATTCCAAATCCCAGTTTTATCGACTGTCTTATAGACACTTTCTTGTTCCATGAACAGAGCTTGGAAAACCTATCTTTAGGAGCTGCATTCTTCTGGGACTTACCCATCCCGGTGCAGAGCTCCTCATTTCCCAAACAAGTGGCCAAAGTTGTTTGCTTCCTTCTCCAGAATGCCTCATTTCCCTCCCTGTGACTGACTTCCCCCGGAATTTGGTATTTTCCCCCCAACGGTCTCCGCAATGAGAAATGAGCCACTTGGATGGAAATTTAGGTGTGAAACTGTTTACTGGAAATTACACTTTGGACTCATGCCTAGAATAACTACACAATATGTGTCAGAACCTGGAAAACTGTATTTTAGAACAAGTCCCAGAATACCCCAACAAAGTACTCCCAGTGGTCAAAGCTGTTGTTGTTGTTGTTGTTGTTGTTAAGCCCTAGTTGTAAGGCCTCCAGGAAGCTTTGAAATTACAATGTGTAATGAGCCCCCGATAGCGCCATGTGTTAAAGCGCTGAGCTGCTGAGCTTGCTGACCAAAAGGTTACCAGGTTTGAATCTGGGGATCGTGGTGAGCTCCCACTGTTAGCCCCAGCTTCTGCCAACCTAGCAGTTCGAAAACATGCAAATGTGAGTAGATCAATAGGTACCGCTCCAAAATATCCAAAATAAATGCTGGAAATGCAAGACAAGAAGGGACTTACTTCCATATCTGGTGGACATGCCCGGAAACAATATGCTTTTGGGAAATAATACACAAAGAAACACAGAAAATACTACAAAAGTCATTCCCAATGAAGCCAGAATTTTATCTACTTGGACTAACAGAGAATGCAATAAACTTTAATCAGAATGGGGATATTATTTTTACATATGCAGCAACAGCTACAAGAATAACTTTTGCTAGATATTGGAAACAAAAAGAAATCCCAACAAGAGAACAATGGTTAGAGAAACTGAACAAAATATATGATATGGACAAGTTAACATATTTAATGAAATCAAGCAGAGGAAATGCAATAAAAAGGACAGACTGGGAAAAATACGAAGAATATAAGCAAAAGGCAAAGGAAGATTAAATTAAACAAAAAGAGAACCTGAGAATGGAAATTATGAAATAGACCAGAATATAAAGAAAAAAACAAATAAGAAATGAAAATAACACCACAAAGAATAGAAAACGGAAGACCAACAGGACTTTTTACCCTGTATACACCTCCCTATCCCAGATTACTTACCCATAGCCCCGCTTTTCTTTTTCTTTCTTTTTCCCTCTATGTAACTTCCATTCCAACCTTTCCTCACTTACCATTCTCTTTTAATCATGTACACAAAAGAAAATCTGAATAAAAAATATTTTTTTAAAAACGGTACTGCTCCTATTGGTGGAAAGGTAACGGCGCTCCATGCAGTCATGCCAGTAGCCACATAACCTTGGAGGTGTCTATGGACAACGCCGGCTCTTGGGCTTAGAAATGGAGATGAGCACCAAGCCCCAGAGTCAGACACGACTGGACTTCATGTTGGGAAAACCTTCACCTTTACCTTTAATGCTGTCCGTACAATTACAAAATATACAATACACAAAAGGAAATGTTGTCTACTCCCCATTTTTGCAAATCTAACATGGCTGGTAACTACCCTGTTTCCCCTAAAATAAGACATCCCCAGAAAATAAGACCTAGTAGAGGTTTTGCTGAATTGCTAAATATAAGGCCTCCCCCAAAAGTAAGACCTAGCAAAGTTTTTGTTTGGAAGCATGCCCAATGAACAGAACACCAGAGCATGCAGGATTGGTAAATGTACATATCATAGAGTGTTGTACATGGAAATAATGGAAGTAACAAGAAATTCTTGATAGGATTCAGAGTTTGTCTGGTTATGCTGGTTTGTGATGACAACTACTGTACAGTATATAATAAATGTTCATGTTTTTGTTCAACAATAAATGTGAATTCTTCTTCATGGAAAAATAAGACATCCCCTGAAAATAAGACCTAGCGCAACTTTGGGAGCAAAAATTAATATAAGACACTGTCTTATTTTCGGGGAAACACGGTATAGCTTAGAGTGTTATTTCTAACCTCATTCTCCTAACTTACTACATGCAATGCTATTTTTACTATAGTCTGACTAAGATGCCCAAAATATTCTTCCCACACTGGATCAAGACTCTGATGAGTAGCTGTTGGGGCTTGATCTAACTCTCCTTGCCGATGTGCCCTTCCGGATGGCTGTCATTATGTTCCCTGTCCTTTGCCCTTGATGTCCGGAGAGATAAAGACGAGGCCGCACCTGCTTCTGTCACTCACCCGCATTTGCAACGGTTTCTTCTTTGTCCAAAGACCTCCCACGCTGACCATCTTATTGCTTTTTCAGATGGACTTTGTGGATCTTACCACTCCGAAGGCAGAGCTGCTTCTCAAAGTAATCTGTTGGGATGCTGACGTGTGTTCCTGATGTGTTGCCGGATTTTGTTTCACAAAATCACAAGTCGCACACTTCCCAAGTGTCTAGGACTGTGTGATATATTTTCGGATGATGCGCCCAGGTCCCAGTCGGGTGGCCTTTTGCAGTTGGCAGATCGTAATTTTGTCAATGTCTATTGTTTCCAAATGCCGGCTGAGATCTCTTGGCACGGCACCCACTGTGCCCATCACCACCGGGACCACCTGCACTGGTTTCTGCCAGAGTCTTTGAAGTTCAATCTTGAGGCCCTGATAGCGGCTGAGTTTTTCCTGTTGTTTTTTGTCAATGCGACTGTCACCTGGGATGGCGACATCAATGATCCAAACCTTTTGCTTTTCCACAACTGTGATGTCTGGTGTGTTGTGTTCCAGAACTTTGTCAGTCTGGATTCAGAAGTCTCACAGTATCTTTGCGTGTTCATTTTCCACAACCTTTGCAGGTTTGTGATCCCACCAGTTCTTTGCTGCTGGGAGGTGGTACTTGAGGCATAAGTTCCAATGAATCATTTGGGCCACATAGTTGTGCCTCTGTTTGTAGTCTGTCTGTGCAATTTTCTTACAGCAGCTGAGGATAGGATCCATGGTTTCGTCGGTTTCCTTGCACAGTCTGCATTTTGGGTCATCAGCTGATTTTTCGATCTTGGCCTGAATTGCCTTTGTCCTGATGTCTTGTTCCTGGGCTGCAAGGATCAGGCCTTCTGTCTCCTTCTTCAGGGTCCCATTCGTGAGCCAGAGCCAGGTCTTCTATTATTATTATTATTATTATTATTATTATTATTAATTGCCTTTGTCCTGATGTCTTGTTCCTGGGCTGCAAGGATCAGGCCTTCTGTCTCCTTCTTCAGGGTCCCATTCGTGAGCCAGAGCCAGGTCTTCTATTATTATTATTATTATTATTATTATTATTATTATTATTATTATTAATTGCCTTTGTCCTGATGTCTTGCTCCTGGGCTGCAAGGATCAGGCCTTCTGTCTCCTTCTTCAGGGTCCCATTCGTGAGCCAGAGCCAGGTCTTCTATTATTATTATTATTATTATTATTATTATTATTATTATTATTATTATTATTAATTGCCTTTGTCCTGATGGCTTGCTCCTGGGCTGCAAGGATCAGGCCTTCTGTCTCCTTCTTCAGGGTCCCATTCGTGAGCCAGAGCCAGGTCTTCTCCTTATCAGCTTTTCCTTCAATTTTGTCAAGGAACTTTCCATGCAATGTTTTGTTGTGCCAGCTGTCAGCTCTAGTTTGTAGTGTGGCTTTCTTGTACTGGTTTTTTGTCTGCTGTGCTTTAAAGAGTTTCTGATTTTTGACTTCAATCACAGCAGTTCCTTCACTTTGCTTTACATATTCTGCCAGGGCATGTTCTTCTTCTTTGACTGCTTTTTTATTATTATTATATGGGTGGCATGAGGGATGGCGGACGGGGAGGGCATCCTTCCCATCCCTCCAAAACAAAGAAGCGGTATTTTGAACAGTTCAAAGATCCTTCCCAAAAATAACCTTTGGCACTGCAGCAGGTTTTGCTCCAGCTTCCTGCAATTTAAATCTCCCCAGGAGAAGAAAAAAACATATGAGCAAAACTTCCTCTTGGAAGGAGAGGAGGGGGAAGAGTCGCCCGCTGCTTAACCCTCTCAGGGCCAGGCCATTGTGCCATCCGGGCATCACATGGAGATATAGGCTGCTAGCAGTGTGCAAACATACATAGTAGGATAGTCTTTAAGATGCCATAACAGCAGTCTTCCCTTTTGCAATAAAATAGACGTGCTTCTGTTCATGACAATTCAAAGAGGAATTTATTGCCTCTTATGAGACCAGCTGTTTGAAAAACTCAAAGCATCCTACACCGTTCTCTGCAGATTGACAGCTAGTGCCACTATTGTTCTGTTTCCCATAATGTTTTCTGACCCCACACCCATAATGTAAGGGATCAGATCTCTGCACATTCATTGTGGACAACAATCTGGAAACCGAACGGAAAGCTGCAATGTTCAGGGCCAACCTGGACGACGTTGAGGAGTCTCAAGCGCCTTCAGATCAGTTCTTTGGCACCAGAGAAAGACTCTGTGTGTTCAAACATAGGCCATTTGGACTGAGGCTGAGGATTGCTCCGGCATTCACAGCCATTGAGAAAGAGGGACCTGGAAAAGCTTCTCAGCTGCAAAGCTCCTTGGACTTAAGACAATCAAAGACTGTAAATGTATGTTTTCCTTTACCCCTTTGAAACTTCCAGCTTATTGGGATAACCTTTTGTGAACAATAAAACCAGTTTTGAGTTATCTACAGTGTTTTGGTCCTTGGGAGTTCCAGTTTCCCTAAAGGAGGGCAAGAAGCAATCCCCTGGGGAAAGATGTCACGTCCATGCCTCTTTCGCTAAGAGTTATAGCCCCAGGTGCGACGGCACAACTTCTCTTCTTTGGAAGCTTTTAAGCAGAGAATTGGCTAAAGATGCAATATAGGTGGTATACCACCCCCTATAAAATTTCTAAATGTTATAAGAACGCATCGGACAAATGCTGGAAGTGTGAACAACAGACGGGCACTTTCTATCATTTATGGTGGACGTGCCCAAAAGCTCAACTTTACTGGAGAGACATTAGTGAAGCCATACAAACAATTTTAAAGATAAAAATCAAAAGAGAACCAGAGTTTTTCTTACTGGGAATGTTAGACATTGATCAGGACAAAAATAAAGAGATTCTGTTTAGTTACTTGGTAACGGCCGCCGGAATAACATATGCCAAGTTTTGGAGACGAAAGGAGATTCCGAATAAGGAAGAATGGCTAAATAAAGTTATGGAGGTGATGAACATGGACAAACTCACATATTGGTTATCTTCAAATCAAGGTTTACCAAAGAAAGAGACTAATTGGGACTTGGTAAAGGACTATCTAAAACAAATGAAATTGGAACCTATCTGCTGATTTAGAGACAATCTTTGAGGTTATCGATGACGAAGGGGATGCGGTGATTTATGAATGTTTATATATATAGTTGTTTTTTCAGGATGAACCAGTTAAAGTTAGATGGAAGTCAACAAAACCTTTTTTTCTCTCTTTCTTCTATCTTATTTCCTACTTTACTATAAACAAACAATGTTCTACCACTTTTGATGTGCAAATTTTTTTTCAATTTTTTCTTCTTTTCTCTCTCTCTTCTACCTTATTTCCTACTTTACTATAAACAAACAATGTTCTACCACTTTCGATGTGCAAACTTTTTTTCTTTCTCTTTCTCATATTCCTTAATATAAAATTTTCAATAAAAAAAAATATTTGACAAAAACAAAAAGGCAGAGGCTAGATGGCCATCTGTCGGGAGTGCTTTGAATGCGATTTTCCTGCTTCTTGGCAGAATGGGAGTTGGACTGGATAGCTCGTGAGGTCTCTTCCAACTCTGGGATTCTATGATTCTATGATTTTGTCGTGACTGGAAGTTCAAGCATAAAATCACACGTGCAAAGATACACTCGTCCCACTTTTTGCGATCTGTGTTGCACCAATACATCTCAAAAGAGCAAGGCACAGAGGGTTAACACAGGGAAGCTTTGCGGTGGGAGAAAGGCTAGCCGATGCCTTGCCCACAGAAGGATGAAGCCAACAATCAGGGCAGCCTGGATGGGAAGGAGTTAAGGCAGGCGAGGGAGGGAGCCAGCCGGCTTCATCTTCCTGCCCTGACCGCCTGCACCGTATATTAGCCAGGCTTCCATGGGAGGTGCTGAATTCACTTGGCCTGTCCATCTGAGAGGCTTCTTCTGGGCAGGACAAGCTGCTGCTGTCGCCCTTCGAATGTACAGCCGTGTTGCTTTGCTACAACTTTGTCCAGATAGGAAGGTAAGTGCTTTTTGGAAGGATCTGGTCTCTCTTTGGACGGTCACACCTGCCTTGAGCGATGCACCAAGGATGCTTTTTGAAGCTGCTTAAAACCTGCATCCCACTGCATCCAGGTCCAAGAGGATGGCAGAATATTTCTTGTAATGTTAATTAATATAATATTAATTTTGGATCCATTCCAACGTGTATATGTGTGCGATTCGGGATGTTATGGCTGGTGAGTGCCTTCAAGCTATTTCCAGCATATGACAACTTTAATGCAAACTTATCAGAAAGTTTTATGGTGCTGAGAAAGTCTGAGTTGCCTAAGCTTGCCCAATTTATTGCATTTTATAGGCTTCATGATTTTATTGTTTATATGTTTTAAATGTATTTATGTTGTATTTTACTGTGTATTACAGGGCTTGGCCCCCATGTGAACTGCCCCAAGTCCCTTCAGGGAGATGGGGCAGGATGCAAGAATAAAGTTGTTGTTGTTGCTATTATTATTATTATTATTATTATTATTTGAAACATAACAAGATGAGTCCACAGCAGACACTCACATGTCGGACACTTCCCAAGTGTCAAGGACTGTGTGAATTATTATTATTATTATTATTATTATTATTATTATTATTATTATTATTATTATTATTATTGACACAGCAAACAAGATAGATATGCTGGATTTCGTATCACAAAATTTATTATTATTATTATTCCTCAGTTTTGAGTGTTCCATAAACTCCTGTATGTTCTCCACTTAACAGTTGCGCATACATGGACCATAATAAAGTTTATTAAACTCCTGTATGTTATTCACTTAACAGTTGCGGGTCCATGGACCGTAATAAAGTTTATATTATTATTATTATTATTATTATTATTATTATTATTATTATTGAAACAACGACATAGTATGACACAGCAAACAAGATAGATATGCTGGATTTTGTGTCACAAAATCACAAGTCAAATTATTATTTTATTATGACACAGAAAACAAGATAGATATGCTGGATTTTGTATCACACAATCACAAGTCGAACACTTCCCAAGTGTCTAGGACTGTGTGATGTATTTTCGGATGATGTGCACAGATCCCAGTAGGGTGGCCTTTTGCAGTTGGCAGATCGTGATTTTGTCAATGTCTATTGTTTCCAAATGCCGGCTGAGATCTTTTGGCACGGCACCCAATGTGCCCATCACCACCGGGACCACCTGTACTGGTTATTATTATTATTATTATTATTATTAATAATAATAATAATAATAACTATTATTATTATAATTATTATTTTATTATGTCACAGCAAACAAGATAGATATGCTGGATTTTGTATCACAAAATCACAAGTCTAACACTTCCCAAGTGTCTAGGACTGTATTATTATTATTATTATTATTATTATTATTATTATTATTATTATTATTATATGAAACACAACAAGATGAGTCCACAGCAGACACTCTGCTGGCTGTTGTATTGGATCGCACGTCGGACATTATTATTATTATTATTATTATTATTATTATTATTATTATTATTATTATGGTTAAGTGGGACTCAAACCCTGTGCTATTTGTAAAGCGACCTTTCTTGTCCTGACACGTGTTGGACTCCACTTCCCATTGTTCCTAACCATGCCAGAACAGGATGATGGGACTTGAGACACAACAAGTCTCGGAATCCAGGGACTCTTGTAAAGAGCAACATTAGTCTTTAAGGAGTGGATTCCGCTCCCTATAACCTAAGGACTGCATTTGATACAGGCATGCAAAACCCCATATCCTACTCCTGTTTGGTGCATTGTTTTGCACTTTTCATGTGTCCCAGTCTGCAAACTGGGACGTGGCTTTTGGGGAGTCTTTTTTCTTCGTCTCTCGGTGTCCCATTTGGCCACAGCTGCCCTGTAGTTAAGATCCCGCTTTGGAGGGCGCGACCCATGCCTTGCCCCAGGCGGCCTTATTTATAGCTGTGGATTCCAGAGGCAAAAGTTCAGCCAAAATTGGTGGCTTGTTTTTGTGTGTCCTGGAGCACTTTCCTCCTCTTTCTTTTCCATAGGGAAAGGGTTCTCAACCTTTTTTAGGCCTTGGAGACCTTTTGGAAGCAAACGTTTCTTGTGAAACTGGGATCACCGGGTTGTTGTGTGTTTTCCGGGCCATGTTCCAGAAGCATTCTCTCCTGACATTTCACCCACATCTATGGCAGGCATCCTCAGGCCCTTTCCTTTTCCCCCTCCGCCGCTTATATGTATTATATACATATAATATTGATAATAATATTACAGTAGAGTCTCACTTATCTAACACTCACTTATCCAACGTTCTGGATTATCCAACGCATTTTTGCAGTCAATGTTTTCAATACATCGTGATATTTTGGTGCTAAATTCATAAATACAGTAATTACTACATAGCATTACTGCGTTTTGAACTACTTTTTCTGTCAAATTTGTTGTATAACATGATGTTTTGGTGCTTAATTTGTAAAATCATAACCTAATTTGATGTTTAATAGGCTTTTCCTTAATCCCTCCTTATTATCCAACATATTCACTTATTCAATGTTCTGCCGGCCTGTTTATGTTGGATAAGTGAGACTCTACTGTATAATGCAATACAATATTATACTACTAATAATAAAATATCATAATATTAATTATATATTATATATTAAATTTAATATTACTAATAATATTACCATATAAGGATATAGTACAATTTAGTACAATTTAATGCTTATATTGTGCTATGCTAATAATATAGTGTATGTTCATTTGATTTGTAAGCCGCTCTGAGTCCCCTGCAGAGTTTGAAGAGCGGGATATAAATGTAGTCAATAAATAAATATTATGTTGCTGTTTATTTTGTACTTATGTTGTTTGGGCCTCTGCCCTATGCAAGCTGCCCCGAGTCCCCGCGGGGAGATGGTGGTGGGGTATAAATAAAGTTTTATTATTTATTATTATATCTGTGGAATGTCCAGGGTAGGAGAAAGAACTAACACCTCCCAACAAAGGATTCCCCCAGGCAGGAACAGCCAGGCTTTGAAGCTGCTAGGCTTTTCAGTGCTAATCAAGGTGTCCAATTACAACATTCACACTTGCCTCCAACAGACAGACAGGAGTTCTTTCTTTCTCCCGCCCTGGACATCATTCCACAGATATATAAGCCCCACTTGCCTAGTTTCCAGCAGACCTCACAACCCCTGAGGATGCCTGCCATGGATGTGGGTGAAACGTCAGGAGAGAATGCTTCTGGAACATAGCCCGGAAAACACACAACAATCCTGGGCACACTGTCAAAGGGACTCTCTGGTTTATCTACAATCCGAGAGGAAGCAAGGCAGGAAAAAATAGGAGAGGCCCGCCTTATCTTTCGTGTCTCAGCCATCTCCAAAACAAAGCAAACTCCACCAGAAAAAAATCATCCCTGGTTGATTCTCCAACCAGGGAAGCGACAGAGCCCAGAGAAGGAAACCAGGTTTGGGCAAAAAGGCAAGACACAAAAGGAGGCTCATATAGGGTGCCGTGGACCCTCTTTCCTTTCCGTGAAGTCTGGAACAAATCCCACCTTCTAGTTTCTCCATGCCTCACAACCTCTGAGGATGCCTGCCATAGATGTGGGTGAAACGTCAGGAGAGAATACTTCTGGAACATGGCCAGACAGCCCGGAAGACATACAACAACCCTGTGATCCCGGCCATGAAAGCCTTCGACAATACAAAGTTGTTATTATTATTATTATTATTATTATTATTATTATTATTATTATTATTTTATGACACAGCAAACAAGATAGATATGCTGGATTTTGTATCACAAAATCACAAGTCGAACACTTCCCAAGTGTCTAGGACTGTGTGATGTATATTATTATTATTATTATTATTATTATTATTATTATTATTATTATTATTATTATTTTATTATGACACAGCAAATAAGATAGATATGCTGGATTTTGTATCACAAAATCACAAGTCGAACACTTCCCAAGTGTCTAGGACTGTGTGATGTATATTATTATTATTATTATTATTATTATTATTATTATTATTATTATTATTATTTTATTATGACACAGCAAATAAGATAGATATGCTGGATTTTGTATCACAAAATCACAAGTCGAACACTTCCCAAGTGTCTAGGACTGTGTGATGTATTTTCGGATGATGCGCGCAGATCCCAGTCGGGTGGCCTTTTGCAGTTGGCAGATCGTAATTTCATCAATGTCTATTGTTTCCAAATGCCGGCTGAGATCTTTTGGCACGGCACCCAGTGTGCCCATCACCACCGGGACCACCTGCACTGGTTTCTGCCAGAGTCTTTGCAGTTCAATCTTGAGGTCCTGATAGCGGCTGAGTTTTTCCTGTTGTTGTTGTTGTTGTTGTTGTTGTTGTTATTATTATTATTATTATTATTATTATTATTATTATTATTATTATTACGAACTGTACTCTGCCATGCATTGCTGTGGCAAATTGTGGTGGTATTGGAAATAAAGTATTGAGGAAGTGGTGGTTGTTAGTATATGTTATTTCCTAAAGCTTGTGAATATACAATATTTCTGGTTGTTTTTTTTTTTTGTTTTTTTGTTTTGTTTTTGTTTTTTTGTTTGTTTTTGTGTCTGTTAAAGGCACTTGCATTTTTGGCTTTTTAAGTCTTTGTCTCTCTGTGGGTTTTTTTTTTTGGTGGTGATCATTCATTGGGTTGTGTGCCATTTTATTGCCAAATTTGGTGTGATTTGGCCCAGTGGTTTTGTTGTTTACTCAGTCCTACAAACGTACATTTTTATATATATAGATTATTATTAATCAGATCTCGTTTCTGTTTACAGGGTTGAGTTCTTATCGCCCAAGCTATTCTCTGTTTACTGGGAAAGGATTCTCTTTGCTCACGTTCGCACTTGTGGATATATTTTGAGGACGTCGGGTGGAATGTGGAATTGCAAAGTTGTGGATTCCAAATGATAAAAAAGCCATGCAAGATCTATCTAGAATCTCATGGACAATGCTGTGATGTATCCTGGACCACTAGCGATCCTTCTGACTTGCCGTTTGACGTGGCCTTCCTTCCTGGTTTGGAACGTTGTACGATCTCTCTGGATTGAAGCCTAAACAGTGACATATAATGCGGCCTCTCCACCCGGAAGATGGGCTTTCTCCTCTGGGGCTGCTCAATCGTGGTGCGGACTATCTTCGTAAGCAGCTGGAAGGAACCGCCGGGATGCGGACCCCAAGCGCCGTAGAAAGATTGGAGGCCGACAAAGCCAAATACGTCAAATCCCAGCAAGTGATCGACAGGCGTCAAGAGCCGGTCTTGCTCTGCTACAGCCTCCAGTCTTCTCCTTGTTGCAGAAGACCTCTCGCTCGACATCAACATGAGTTCTCTCAAGGCTTAGTTGTCACCAAAGACGGTCTTGGGCCCAAGAAGTTGCCTCCAACGCCTCCCTCTCCGCAATCTCCTATTGCACGGAGAGGCGGTGGCCGGCGTTTGCTGAGACCGGACTCGCTGGTCATCTACCGGCAGAAACGGGACTGCTCGGCCGTCAACAAGGAGAACACCAAGAGCTACGGCATTGTCAGGAGGTTGTTTCAGAGCCCGCTTAGGGACGGGCACAATAGCCGGGGTATATTTGGAGCAATGCAAGAGGAGACCCCCATGGTGTGGGTGCCAACGGAAAAAGAGGAGCCAAGAATGGTCCATTCAGTAGTCTCCACGGAAGGTGTTGAGCATCCTCAACGAGATCCAGGCCCAACAGACTCCAAGAGAAAGCTCTGCCTGAGTTCTTCGCTGCCTCTCTCAGAGAAGGAGCGTTTCTTTAACTATTGTGGTCTGGACCGCAACCTGGTGCAAGTCCTGGGAGCCGAGCGGTTCAAACCTGGCACCTGGGACGCACGTTCCTCCGGCCGGTTCCCGGGCAGCGTGGCTTCGGCCAGTTCTCTGCAACACGGCAGCGGAGAGGAAGGGCCGGCCGAAGAGCCGAGCGAGAAGCCGTCCACGTCCATTTCCCTCGTCGAGAGAAACGCCCGGGTCATCAAATGGTTGTACAGCTGCCAGCAGGCCCAGACCGCGGCCAAGGAGTCCACCGTGTGAGCCACGTCCTTGCAATGCCGGGGCCGGGCTGTGGCGCAGCTGGCTAGTAACCAGCTGCTATAAATCACTACTGACCGAGAGGTCATGAGTTCGAAGCCCGGGTCAGGATAAGCCTCCGACCATTAAAAAAAAAATAGCTCCGGCTTGCTGTTGACCTAGCAGCCCCGAAAGACAGTTGCATCTGTCAAGTAGGGAAAATTTAGGTACGCTTTATGCGGGAGGCTAATTTAACTAATCTACAACACCATAAAACTGCTCACGAGGAAAAGAATGAGGAAGAACAGCCACCAATGGACGGTGAAGCAACAGCTCCCCCTGTGGCCGGAATCGTGAAGCTGGAAAGATGTTAAAAATGCCTCTGTGTCTGTCTAAAACTGAATGTTGTTTGTCTATTGGCATTGAATGTTTGCCATATATGTGTTCATTGTAATCCGCCCTGAGTCCCCTTCGGGGTGAGAAAGAAGGGCGGAATATAAATACTGTAAATAAATAAATAAATAAATAAATAGCTCCAGTTGCTAGTGGGGGCACAAGATCTTCAAGATAGGTTTGCATTCCTGGAGTGGGTGTTAGGAATGGTGGGAGTTGCAGTCCAAAACACCTGGAGGGCCCAAGTTTGCCCATGTCTGGCTTAAACCCACGTAATACAAAGAACCTGCCTTTCCTTTGGTGGCACGATAGAAACCCACAAATACTTACAATCAATAAGATCCGCTCTTCCCGCTCAGAGACGGTACAATCCTGCAAGAAGCAATGCAAAGAAAGCTAAAGCAACACCGTCTACACAAGGCACTTTCCAAGCTACAATAATAATAAACATTGAATGTTTGCCATATATGTGTTCATTGTAATCCGCCCTGAGTCCCCTTTGGGGTGAGAAAGAAGGACGGAATATAAATACTGTAAATGAATAAATAAACAATAATGCCGACACAACAAGAAAGACGCCGGATATTCTCGCCTCTCCGTTCCTTGAGGCTCACTTACGTAGGCTCTCATTTCGAGGAAGTTGTGTTGATTTTGTAGATGGTAATACAGTAGAGTCTCACTTATCCAACACAAACGGGCCGGCAGAATGTTGGATAAGCGAATATGTTGGATAATAAGGAGGGATTAAGGAAAAGCCTATTAAACATCAAGTTAGATTAGGATTTTACAAATGAAGTGCCATTTGTAAATGAAAAAATTTGACAGAAAAAGTAGTTCAATACGCAGTAATGCTATGCAGTAATTACTGTATTTACGAATTTCGCACCAAAATATCATGATGTATTGAAAACATTGACCACAAAAATGCGTTGGATAATCCAGAACGGTGGATAAGTGAATGTTGGATGAGACTCTACTGAAAATGGAAGCTTTTATGTCCGCTTCTGAACCAAAGCCACCCTGCAGTTTTTTATTATTATTATTATTATTATTATTATTATTATTATTATTATTATTATTATTTACAGCATTTATATTCCGCCCTTCTTTCTCACCCCGAAGGGGACTCAGGGCGGATCACATGACACATATAGGCAAACATTCAATGCCTTTTAACATAGAACAAAGACAAGACAAACATAGGCTCTGAGCGGGCCTCGAACTCATGACCTCCTGGTCAGAGTGATTCATTGCAGTTAATTGCAGCTGGCTTGCTCTCCCGCCTGTGCCACAGCCCGGAGTTACTCAGGTTTGTGAAACAAGTACAGTAGAGTCTCACTTATCCAACTTTCTGGATTATCCAACTCATTTTTGTAGTCAGTGTTTTCAATACATTGTGATATTTTGGTGCTAAATTCGTAAATACAGTAATTATTACATAGCATTACTGCGTATTGAACTACTTTTTCTGTCAAATTTGTTGTATAACATGATGTTTTGGTGCTTAATTTGTAAAATCATAACCTAATTTGATGTTTAATAGGCTTTTCCTTAATCTCTCCTTATTATCCAACATATTCGCTTATCCAACATTCTGCCGGCCCGTTTATATTGGATAAGTGAGACTCTACTGGAACAGGAACTTTAGTTAGGGTTGTTGAATGTCTTTTGGGCTGTGTGGCCATGTTCCAGTAGTATTCTCTCCTGACATTTCGCCCACATCTATGGCAGGCATCCTCAGAGGTTGTGAGGCATGGATAAACTAGGCAAGGAGGGTAAAAATATATATCTGTGGAGAGTCCAGGGTGTGACAAGAGTCCTTTGTCAGTTGGAAGCCAGCGCTAATGTTTCAGTCAATCACCCTAATTAGCATTGGAAAGGTTTGTCTCTTGCCTGGAGGGCATCCTTTGTTCAGAGTCATTAGCCGTCCTTGGGGCTCCTCTGCCCTCAGAGTGTTGCTTCTTATTTACTGTTCTGATTTTTGAGTTTTTTTAATACTGGTAGCCAGATTTTGTTCATTTTCATGGTTTCCTCCTTTCTGTTGAAGGATTCCCTCCAGGCAAGAGACAAACCTTTCCAATGCTAATTAGGGTGGATACGGGGGCCCGACTATATCACATAGACGGAGGAGACATACTAGCCAAGGTGCCTTTTGCACTGACAACGTGGTGTAGCAGAATGAGCTGGACTTCTACCAGGAAGATTTGGTTTCAACCCCTTCTCCTCCCCTTTAGCTAACTAATTTTGGCCCTTTTACGTCCATTTGGCCTGGCTTTCTTCATTGGGTTGTGATGTAGACACAACCCACTCCTCCCAGTAGCTCCCAACACCCACTCATCCCTTTTTCCTGGATTCAACTGTGACAACGAGATCGTTATTATAATGAGATCATTACACATAATTGATCAGGCAGAGATGGTTTGGAATAATAAGCAACTGGTTGCTGGGGATGCGGATGAGTATATAGAAAGTAATTTATATTATAGTTTTCTCTATGGTTCGTTTCAGTCCCAATGTATGTGGCTCTCTGTTTGTTGTATCTTTTTTGTATTTGTCAAAGCTGGTTTGCTGTGCTACCAGAAGATCTGTATTTCCATGTATTGTTAATAAAAAAGTTGATTACAAAACCTGCCTGGAATATTACCCTGGGAATGGAAACTGTCGGGAAGCCTGGTAGACATTGTGTTAATTTTGGGATTGTGTTCAATTTGATATGTTGCTTATTTTGTTTTCTGTTATCTACTATGTTTTTATGAATGTGAGCCACTCCGAGGCCCTTGTTGGGAGATGGGGCAGGGTATAAATAAATTATTATTATTATTATTATTATTATTATTATTATTATTATTATTATTATTATTATTATTATTATATGGAGGATTGGGGTCATAAAGGTTTCTCATTCACACAATTGCCAAAAGTGGATGTTGACTCAATAGTAAATAAATAACAACAAGCCATCTTGATCTTTGCCCCCAGTGGCAACACATCTTGCCACAGTGTATTCCGAAACATCATCTAGGCATGGAAAGTGGTAAGGATATTGGCCTAGCCAATAAGGAACTTATTCTGGACTATATATATGTATGTGTGTGTGTGTGTGTGTGTGTGTGTGTGTGTATATATACACACACACACATACACACACACACACACATTATATATATACACATACATACATATATAAGCTGTGCCCAGTCACGTGTTGCTGTGGCTTATGGGAATGCTTTGTTGTCCAGGTGGAATAGCAGTGAATAGCCTTGCAGCCTCAAAAGCCTGAACCTTGGCTGTATCCCGGTGCCATTGTGCCCGAGGGGGTTGCTAGGAGACAAAATGGGTGGGGCCTAAAGCGGGCAGGGTCTACCCTTCTGACAAGCAACCAGGGTAGAAAATGGCTCTTCCTCGTCTCTAATTTGGACTTTATTTTCCAGGTTTTTTCATTTGAAAGACATAGATTGGATGAGTATGTCTTTTGTGGCCAAATTTGGTATGATTTGGTTCAGTGGTTTTGTTGTTTACTCAGTCCTACAAACGTACATTACATTTATATATTCTCTAATTTGGACTTTATTTTCCAGGTTTTTTGTTTGAAAGACATAGATTGGATGAGTATGTCTTTTGTGGCCAAATTTGGTGTGATTTGGTTCAGTGGTTTTGTTGTTTACTCAGTCCTACAAACGAACATTACATTTTTTATATATATAGATTTGAAAGAACAGTCTTATGAAGAAGATGGGGAGGACAAGGGGATAGGGAAATGTGGGGCACGCGTGGGAAAGGGGGTGCAAGGAGGGCAGCATCCTAACATCGCGGTGGTTAATACAATGTCCTGGATCCTCCGCATCACACAAGGCTCTTGGGGAGAAAGTGACAGTCCTTGTCCTCTCCTGGAAAGACAAGCATCGCGTCCGAAGTCTGTCCTTCCTGCATCTGTCCTAGTTGCTCTTGGAGACGCTTCTGTTCTTCATCTCGGCCAGTTTGTTGGTCAGGAAGCTCCACTTGAAGGCCATCCCTTCGGCTTCTCGGAGGTCGTTGTCCTGGCCGGTGCCGCCGGCTTCCCCCTCCTCCTCTTCCTCGGCCGCCGAGTCCCCCGACCTGCCTCTGGTGGGCGGCTCTCGGGGGTCCACCATCTTCTCCAGGCCCGAAGGCTGCGGCCACTTCGAAGCAAAGACGTCCCAAAGGCCAGCGGTCCTCTTCTCGGAGGCGGAATCCTCCTCCGGTTTGGCTGCCAAGGGGCTGGAAGCAAGGACAGAAAAATTGAAGGAAGAGAAGGACAAAGAGATCTTCAGCCTTCTCCGCCCAAGGGGTTCCTAAGACCATCAGAAATATGGTGGTCTTTGATTACCCTTCTGGCACCCCCTCGTGACCCCTCCCCCTCCAGGGGTCCTGACCCCCAGGTTGAGAAACGCTGATGTAAATATTCACTCCTAATGTTATATTAATTCCTTCTTATCTGGATTATGTTTTACAAATAATGCATCATAGGGTTGTCCTCAATGATATAATGCTGTTTTCCATTGCCAATCAACAGCTGGTTAGCAGCCAGCTGCAATAAATTATTGCTGACCGAGAGGTCATGAGTTTGAAGCCCGGGTCAGATTGAGTGACGACCATTAAATAGCCCCAGCTTGTTGTTTACCTAAGCAACCCGAAAGACAGTTGCATCTGTCAAGTAAGAAATTTAGGTACAATTAAGAAAAGACTAGGAATGGATGAAGCTGCCTGTTTAAGAGGGTGAGATGAGAAGCCAGCCTCTTGTGATGAAGTCCGTGCCTTTATGACCCACTAAACACCACTTTATAAGCGTATTGGTCTGCTAAAAAAGAAATGTATGGTAGGAGGGAAATGATAGAAATATTTGTCTTACTGGTCAGCACAAGGCTCAGAGGCCAGCAGTTTGTGTTCATCTTCCCGGCTGAACAAGGATGATACAGTCCTCCAGCTCTTGGCTCCAGCTCCTTGGACCTGCAGATCAAAGAGAGGAGAAAATGGGTTGACAGCAGTACCAAGGATAGCAAAAGAAACACCCATATACCTGAGAGATCCATCCATTCCAAGGCTCCATGTGGATACTTGAAACAATGAATGATTGTGAACCTATGGACCATATTCCATTGGGGGGGTGGGAGCATCATCTAAGCCTAGCTTGCTGTTGACTAAGCAGCTCGAAAGATAGTTGCATCTCTCAAGTAGAAAATGTAGGTACCGCTTTATGTGGGGAGGCTAATTTAACTAATTTATGACATAATAATAATAATAATAATAATAATAATAATAATAATAATAATAATAATATAGGGAGGCTAATTTAACTAATTTATGACAATAATAATAATAATAATAATAATAATAAGAAGAAGAAGAAGAAGAAGAAGAAGAAGAAGAAGAAGAAGAAGAAGAAGAAGAAGAAAAACTTTATTTAAACCCCACCACCATCTCCCCACAGGGACTCGGGGCGGCTCACATGGGGCAAAGCCCAGTCAACATAGTTCACAACAGTAACAACATGAATACATTAGCACAATATACACAGGCTAAAACACAATAAGGTAATAAAACAAGAGTTAATACATCAGTAATAATATCAAACCACCAATACAATTCAGTCAACTACATAGGTGGGGGAACTGCAGCAGCAATAATAAGAAGGACCTAGTAAAATTCAGAATAGAATTATAATGAGGATTGTGATCAGCGTGCGGAAAGGAATGAGGAAGTACTCCATCAAGGACTCGGTGTCACAAGCGGACGATGAAGCGTCAGCTCCCCCTGTGGCCGGAATCGAGCATAACTTCATGAGGCCAGAAGTGGGAAAATGTTAAATTGCCTCTGTGTCTGTCTATGTATGTCGTATGTCTAATGACGCTGAATGTTTGCCATGTAGATGTGCATTGTGATCCGCCCTGAGTCCCCTTCGGGATGAGAAAGAAGGGCGGAATATAAATACAGAAGAGTCTCACTTATCCAACCTTCACTTATCCAACGTTCTGTATTATCCAACGCAATCTGCCTCCTACCCAGATCCACACACAGCTGTTTCTCTAGGCAGCAACACGTAGCGGGCCAACACACCCAGCAACAACACAAGTGCAGCCATGCTACAAACAAGTGGCAGACTTGTTATAAAACGTGATGTTTTGGAGCTTAATTTGTAAAATTATAACATAATTTGACGTTTAATAGGCTTTTCCTTAATCCCTCATTATCCAACATTTTTGCTTATCCAACATTCTGCCGGCCTGTTTATGTTGGATAAGTAAGACTCTACTGTATTGTAAATAAATAAATAAATAAATAAATAAAAGAAGCCATTACAAGACTTCTTATTTTATTTTTAAACTGTCTAGGGGCACGTGAGGAAATGTCACTGGGAGAAGAGGAAGCTGTTTCAAGACCAGAAGGTCTTTGTTTAAGTGGGAAATAGAACAAAACACATTTCCCTTCCCCTGCAGCTCTCGGTTGCAACGGCAAAAAACCCAATCCCCTTCCCAGTTGTACTGGGGAAAAGTTAGCTCTGGAGGGGGACATGAGGACACTGAACCTCCAAATAAGAATTTATCACTGCCATGGCATGTTCCTTCACTCCACAAATACCTAGCATTGCAGACAGATTTAAAACATCAGTTGAAAACTTAGAAATATCATTGAAGCACTCAAAGTATAAGGTTCAGTTACTAGTCCGGCCCATTTCTGTATGAAGACTGCAACTTTCCCTTTGCCTCCAAATGAATAAGTTTGAGTTTGCCTCTAACTATAGTGCAAAGTTGTGTTCGTCTTGGTGTACAACCCCACTTGGGAGTCAGTTTGTGGTGCAGTTCTGGAGACACAAAACCGAGTTTCGTTCTGAATGGAAACAACGGCCACTCCTTACCCTCCGTGCCAGTTGAGAAACAGGGTTGGACCCTTCTTCTGTCAGCAGTGTTGAATCTGTGGTTTCCATCAGTTCAGGACTCTCTCTCTGGAAAATAAATAGACTTCAGATACTGCAGAGGAGAGACACCAACACACGGATGGAAGGAGTGGTTGATCTCTGGCCAGGCATTGGATAACTCTAGCGCTCATCCTTCCAAATACGAGCGGTGATGGGAGATGGACTCCCAACAAAATTTGGAAGGCTTGTCTTGATCTACTGGTTGTCTTGTACTTTAGGAAGGTCTTGGGGACCAAATCCAGAAGTGGGCAAAGGAAAGAGTAGGGCAAGGAGTAAAATGGATGGGTCAAAGTGAAGTGAGCATTATTGTCGGTCTGCCTTCAAGTCATTTCCAATGTTTGGAGATGCTAAGGCAGCCCAATTAGGGCTTTTTCTTGGCAGAACTTATTCCAAACAGTTTGCTTTTGCTTTCTTCTGATGCTGAGGAAGTTTGAGTTGACCAAGGCCACTGGGCATGCAGAGGTATACATCTCACCAATATGGACAATTTCCCATCAGGCATAAAATATGTACAACCTGCAAACTAACTTGCATGGTCATATTTCATGCAGTAGCCTGCAAGATACCTTCTGAATTGGGAGCTTGGTTCCATGAGACAACATTAAAATTATGTCCCAAGTGCATATCTTAACCCTATGGATATAATATAATAATAATAATAATAATAATAATAATAATAATAATAATAATAATAATAATAATAATAATATAATAATAATGTGTTTGACTTGTGATTTTGTGATATAAAATCCAGCATATCTATCTTGTTTGCTGTGTCATCATAAAATAATAATAATAATAATAATAATAATAATAATGATAATAACAACAACTTTATTTTTATACCCCGCCTTTTAAAGGAGGGGAGGCTTGATTCTCCAACATGAAAGAATGGTGAAGAGCCTTTACTTATATTGGGCTAAGAGTAGAAGTTTCTCATCTCTGGCTTACAGGTCCTGAATTTGATCCCAGGAGCTTGGGACAGGAAGAGAAATGCCCCATCTATAGTACCATATAATGCACTTTGAAACTGCATTAAATGGTCAGTGTAGGCTGATATAGTGCATTTTAACTGCATTATAAGGATCCACACTGACCATATAATGCAGTTTCAAAGTGCATTGCATGGCACTATAGATAGGGCATCTCTCTTCCCAAGATACAGAAGAGCAACTGCCGGTCAGAACACACCATATTGGACTAACAACAACATAAACGACAACAATAACAATGCCCCCAAGTACTTCTTGAATGCACAGAGGCATTTCCACCACATTTTGGTGATTAGAAAGGCTTCTCTGGGGGGTCAATTGACCTATGCAGCCTGAAAAATCTGTTGGAAATGCCCATCATGGACATTTTGGAACATTTCGAGGAAAAGAACATTTTTTGGGAGGGGGGTGTGGGTCTTCAAATATGGAAGAAATGACTGCATCTCTAGACTGCATTTTGGAGTAAATACATTTTTTTGAAAAGTTGTTTTGCAATAGCGAAGGACTCGGGAGGAACAATCCAGAGCCCATGACTAGAAAGGGAGTAAACTTTGGAAATCAGTTGAGTAATACACATTACAAACAATGCTATTAGGAATCATTGCTTCCTGTGATAGTGATGAAAAATCAGGGTTCAAAAACAGTTCATTCGGGTCTCCCTATCCCGCCCCATCTATGGGACTTCCTTTTAAAACTTGGTGAACTCTGTCTTGAGTTATAAGGGTTTTACTGCCCTCACCTGGTCAGTTTTCTTTTCTTCCTATCTCATTCAAATTTGGACAAAATTAAACAGGAGTAAAACAATTCGGATTCATTAATATTCATTCATAGCCTTCGCACTATAGAATCAATACAGTTTGAAACCGCTTTCACTGCCATGGCTCAATGCTATTGAATCCTGAGAGACGCAAAATTAGGTTAAGGACCTTGTACTCCTATGATTCCATAGCATTGAGCCATGGCAACTAAAGTGGTGTCAAACTACATTCATTCTACAGTGCAGATGCACCCTAAGATGGCTCGTACGAAGCATTATGGTCCTCCTCCCTCAACTGGCTAACTTTGGTCTGAAGATTTCAAATTGTACCATGCTACAATTGCCTTCATCCCCAGACACCACAGCCTTGTGGGTTGGAGATTATGGACATTCAGGTCCAACATCTCTAGAGGACACCAGGTTGAGGAAAACCTCTCTAGATGAAGAGCTTCTTCCCAATAGATAGTAAATGGGAACCCCCAGTAGAGGTTCCTCTACCTCGTCTTCAAGATCCTCTTCTTGTGACTCTCCGCCGAGGGTCTGCATTACTTTGGCTTTGTAGACCTTCCAGAACGCCTGCGTCATCCTGGCAACTGTCCACTCAGCTTCTTCTTCAGGTCTTATGTTCTTCTCCCAGAAGCAGCAGGCCCCACAAAGCAACCTTATGAGATGCCAGATGGTTGGACAGCCTCAAGTCCTACAGACCCCGGCCCCTGCTGTAGCTTTATCTTCTGATCTTTGGTGGTTTAGGTGCTGGTTGCCATCCCGCCTCTGTGTTCATCTGCTTCGGAGACTCTGTCTAGGTTCCAGGCACTCAGGCAGATGCTGGTACGTCCTGCAAATTCACACCTGTCACGGGCGGCCTCCTTCTCAGATCTGGTGTCTTCATTAAAATTTCAGGAGCCTCCAATGCACATCTCAAAGAACAAAAAGGAAACGGATCCATGGCTGACCCAGAATGCCAATGGGCTCCTTCAATGATGGACATCTCGCGGTGCCTTGTCATCCATCCTGTCTCGTTGAGTTCTTCAGAAACTCAATGAGCTGTCTTCTTCTCCATCCTGAAGTTGGGACATTCGTGAGTGGCCCATCCACACGTCCAGACTTGGAAGCTGTGCCCACTTTCCATGCAGAGGACTCGTACCTTCAGAAGAGGGGTGTCTCCACGCAGCAATAGAGAGTCCAACCCCTACTCCCCACCACTACCACCAGCACCACCAGTTCACCCCAGGCAGACTCTTCTCTCCTGCTCTGGAGTCCTTAGGGAAGCCTCATTCCCGCACCGCTAGGCTCTTGCATTACACGCCATTGTCTGCACCCTGTAACCGATCTCCCCCAAGAATGGGCTTTGGAACGTGGTAGCTCGGCAACAGGCTCAAAATAGCGCCTGGCAGCTAAATTATTTCGTAGGGCTGGTAGCCTCTCAGGCCTCTGTTCTTCTCCTTCATGGATCCAGTTTCCGTCTTAGACAGAAAGCTTCTCTCCACCAGCCGGAGTCGCTTCTTGCAAACCACGAGTGAACAGGAAGCAAACCACGAGCCTTGCTTGCTATTCTTTCTCCCAAAAAGTGTCTTACTTTGTCCGTCGAGACCCAAATCAGGCTGAGTTGTAGGACAGAAGGAAGGAGGCTCCTCTTCCCATCACCCACCGTGCTTTTAGCCCAGCCCCAAACCCCTTGGCTAATGACAGAGGTCTGTCTGCCGCCTTTACATGTCTGTAAATGTATTATTGATTCCCTGGCCGGCAGAGTAATGTGATCACGAGTTGTTAACCGACTGAGGGCTGTTGCTTTTGTCCTGCTCTTGACACCCTCCATGCCGGGATCCATATTTCCTCTGCTAATGTTGCTTCGACATGTGCCTTTCTCCCCGAAATGATGAGTCTGGGAATAGCAGAATTCAGGGCAATGGGGTGACACATAGGGTCCTTGCACTTTGGGAGACAGTCATGGCGAAAAGCACTGTGACTACGCAATTGCGGGGGTCACAGCCTGACATTATGACCTCTGGCAAGTCGCTGCATTATAATGGTCAGTGCAGACTTGAACCGCATTGACCTGGATCATATGAATCCACACTGCCATATAACCCAATACAGTTAGTCTGTATTCTGAAGCTGATGGGGCCACTGTCTCAACTTCAGAGGAAGGCAAAGGAAAACTACTTCTGAACAAAAATTGCCAAGAAAACTTTTGAATCTTAGGCCTGCCATAGGTGGGGAATTACTCCAACACATACAAACAGATTTAAAGGTAAAGGTAAAGGTTTCCCCTGACGTTAAGTCCAGTTGTGTTCGACTCTGGGACTTGGTGCTCATCTCCATTTCTAAGCCGAAGAGCCGGCATTGTCTGTAGACACCTCCAAGGTCATGTGGCCGGCATTTTCAAAAAAATTAAGTGGATACATAAAACTGGACTTATTTGAGAAGACTTAGTAAGGTTTTTATATTCATTTATTTTGTGTAAGGACTCGTCCATTCTTCACCCACCTACCCTAAAGACTAGTTTTTGGAGGAATCTCCCTTCTTTATCAACCAGCAAACCATCAATCATAACAATAGGTGACTATTTAATATTTCCCCACAAATCGGTCCTAGAAGCTTGCTTTACACAGTGGCAGGGTGGGAAGCAGTGCTTCTGGTTAGAAGTTCATCTTGCCCTTGGCTCCAGTCCCATTCTTAGACAGGAACAGATGTCTGTCATTGGAGATCAGACTGTTTTTTGTGCTGGGGAGGGAAGGCAGACATTTGTGACAATGCTACCAGGGAGGCCAGTAAATGCTGCCATTGATACTGCCATGCTTATGCTCTTCTCACTTCCCCACCAACATTTGAGACTTAAATATGGATTTATCTTAAGGGATATGGAACCGCGGTGGCGCATGGGTTAAACTGTTGTGCTGGCTGAACTCTTGACCTGAAAACCTAAAAGTCGGTGATTCAGGGTGAGCTCCCGTCTGTCAGCCCCAGTTTCCCATGCGGGGACATGAGAGAAGCCTCCCACAGGGTGGTAACACAACCGGGTGTCCCCTGGGTAATGTCTCTGTAGATAGCCGATTCTCTCACACCAGAAGCGACATGCAGTATATTCTCAATTTGCTTCTGATACGATAAAAAAATCTTAAGGAATAGGATTAGTGAGGCTTTGGCTTGAGAATTCTTACGATCTTTAGTTTTAATAATATGAACTATATATTATATATTACATGTAATATTATTAATAATATTACAATATATAGATATAATACAATATGGTAATTTATTGCCAGTATTGTGCTATGCTAATAATATAATATTTTATGTAAATTTAATTTGTAAGCCGCTCTGAGTCCCCTTCGGGCTGAGAAGGGTGGGATATAAATGTATTAAATAAATAAATAAATAATAGATTTTCAAGGCCTTTAAGCTCAGTTCCATCCAAACGCACTCCAAAATTCATTCTGATATCTTTTTTAGAGCAACTACAATTCTCCTCCCTTAATTAGGCAATAACAGATACATATTTATGGAAACAGTTGTAAGATGGGGGGTAGACTACCGTATCCAGTTCAAAGCCCAGGGGAAATTGAGGTCAGCAGCATCTAATGACCCAAACTGAAACCTGGGAGGACACCGGGGTTATCGCCCTTTGCTTGCAAAGAGCCCTATGAGATCTTTTGATGGCCAGGCCTCGGGGCTTAGATTTCCTCCACGGAGGATTAGCGGAACACCAGGAACAACGGTTAACAAGGGTCAAAGAGTCGTCCTTTTACAATGAATGGACATTAATCAGTAGTGAGCGGCAACACAATCTCCCCATGGAATTACATTCCGCTTACTTTCATCTCAAAGGCTTAAAAGTGGAATTCCAAGGAAGAATAAAAAGCTGGGAAGTAATGGAAAACTTGTTTTTGTTTTCAAAGGATTGTGGATCCTACATCAGACCAGGAAGCCAATTATCACTTTTTAAATTAACAGTCTCTGAGCAGTTTATAGTATTACCCTCCCCGCAAACCAAAGCAGTTTACATTAATAATTACAGGTCGAGTATCCATTTATATCAAATGTTTGGGACCAAAAGTTTTAGATACTGGATTTTTTTTTAGATTGTGGAAAGCTTGCATTTCCATTCATGTACATGCAGTATCTTGGAGGTGGGACCCAAGTCTAAACTCAAAATTCATTTATGTTTCATATACACATAGCCTGAAAGTAATTTTATACACAATATTTTAATAATTTGTGAATGGAACAAAATTTGTGCGTACACTGAGCTACCAGAAAGCCAAGAGGGCACCATCTCAGCCACCAATGGGGACAACTTTGGATTCTGGAGTATTTTGGATTTCAGACTTCTGGATAAGGATTGTACAGCTGTAATTAAATAACACAATGGCAATAAAAGAGTAAAACATTTCATTTCCTCCTATAACTAAAGTGACTTTCGAAGACATCATCTATAAAAACTGACACCAAAACAAACATAGCAGCAAGATAATTGTTTTAATTGTTTTAATGAAGTGCCCATGCAGATCTTTGGGAGGGGGGAAGTATTTCATTTAGTTATTGCATGCTTGAGTAAATTCTCGTACTATAGTATATTATGAAATAGCAGGATATACTTTTTAAAGGCACCATAATAAAAGAGATAAATACAGTGTGCCCTTAGTATCCACTGCAGTTTAGTTCCAGACCCTGTGGATATCAAAATCTACAAATGTTCAAAAGCCATTATATACCTTCTTATAGCAACACCAAAGGCATTCCAAGTGGCCAGTTACTGGTCAAAGGACATTTAGAATAATGCCAAGTTTTTTAAACTTTGCTTGTGTTTCAAATACATTACAAGTGTGCCCTCGGTTCGCTTCTGACACGATAAATAAATAGCCGAAGAGCTGCCGTTGTCCGTAGACATCTCCTATTGATCTATTTCCATAGTAAAGGATTAACCTGTTGCCTATTTTAACTTTATTGCACTTTATTCCTTGTTTCCATGTGTATGCCTTCCCCAGCACTTTAATGGGACAATAGTTGTGGTATCTACCTCTCCCCGATTGTATCTGACACTACTTGCACTTTCTTTGGCCCAGTTCTTTTTAGGAGCCAACGCAGGATTTTTTAAAATCAAAGTATGTTTATTGTATGTGACCCCTTTGCTTTTATTTATTTATTTATTTCCATCATTTCTATCCCGCCCTTCTCACCCGAAGGGACTCACGGCGGCTTACAAAACTGGCAGAATTTGATGCCAATACACAACAATACGAAAGAATAAAAACATAAGCAGTTAAATACAGATTTAAAACAATACAAAATACTTGAGCCATTAATCCACAAAAAAATGACTCGTTTTATTGTTTGATTGAATTGTTTTCGTGTCGAGTTTTTACATTGTCTGTTTAGCACTTTGTTGATTTTAAATTGTGTAACTACCTCTACCACGCTGAAGTTTTTCCTCTGGGCCCAGCTCCGCGTTTTTAGGCCTGTTTTTAACCATTTTATGCCGTGCGCTGACTTTTATAACTGTTCATTGATGTTATGTTTTTATTGATATGACATTGTTTTATTGCTGACCTTGTTTTATTGTTTTATTGCTGTTATTGTATTGTTGTCGGGCATGGCCTCATGTAAGCCGCTCCGAGTCCCTTCGGGGAGATGGGGCGGGATATAAAAATAAAGTTATTATTATTATTATTATTTTGCCTGGGCTTGGCGCCAGGTCAGCCGCCCCGAGTCCTTTCGGGGAGATGGGGCGGGATATAAAAATAAAGTTATTATTATTATTATTATCATTATTTTGCCTGGGCTTGGCGCCAGGTCAGCCGCTCCGAGTCCCTTCGGGGAGATGGGGCGGGATATAAAAATAAAGTTATTATTATTATTATTATTTTGCCTGGGCTTGGCGCCAGGTCAGCCGCCCCGAGTCCTTTCGGGGAGATGGGGCAGGATAAAAAAAATAAAAGTATTATTATTACAGTATTATTATCAACTCACATTTACATGTTTTCGCACTGCTAGGTTGGCAGAAGCTGGGGCTAACAGCGGGAGCTCACCCCGAGCCCCAAATCTGAACCGCCAACCTTTGGGTCAGTAAGTTCCGCAGCTCCGCGGTTTAACCCACTGCGCCACCGCAACCCCTAGAATTAAACATAGAAATATTAATTTTTAAATATATATATATATATATTTATATACAAGTAAAAACCAAAAACAAATAAACATTGAAATCTACCTTTTATTAGGGCAGGCTTTGGACAACCTGGGCCTTCCAGGTGTTTTGGACTTCAACTCCCAGCATTCCTAACAGCCTCAGGCCTTTTCCTTTCCCCCCTCAGCCGCTTAAGCGGCTGAGGGGGGAAAGGAAGAGGCCTGAGGCTGTTAGGAATGCTGGGAGTTGAAGTCCAAAACACCTGGAAGGCCCAAGTTGGCCCAGGCCTGCTTTAACGCGTCTTTTTAAGCTTCAATTCCTGAGGCCTGTCTTTCCTCAGTCTCCCGCCCAAAGAGTCTGATGACGTTACATTACAGCGCCGGAAGCGGAAGTGGCTTCCCTTTCGAGTTAGAAAATGGCGCCGAAGAGCTGCCGCCGGACGGGCGCCCACAAGGCCCACTCCTTGGCCCGGCAGTGGAAGACGAAGCGTCGACGCCGGGACCTGGACCAGATCCACGGGGACATGCACCCGGAGAAAGCGGCGAAGCTGCTCCGCCAAGAACCGGACCCGGACCTGCCCGGCAGCGCCCAGCACTACTGCCTCCACTGCGCGTGCGTGGTGCCAGGATGAGTCATGGCGGGGAAGGGGATTCACTTGGGCTTACTGCGCGTGCGCAGAAAGATAGCCACTTTGCTCTGGTTGTTGTATTCATGTTGTGTTGTGTTGCTGATAGTTTTCTGGGCTGTAGTTTTCTGGGCTGTATAGCCATGGTCCAGAAGCATTTTCTCCTGACATTTCGCCCACATCAGAGGTTGTGTGTTCTGTTGGAAACTAGGCAAATAGGTTTTTTATATATCCTGTATTTATTATGGCCTTACCATTTATGTGTTTTAAATGCAATTTTTTTTAATCCTTGTATTGTTGTTTTACTTGATTGGCTTTAACTGTTATAATACTCTTGTTTCATATTGTGTTACTGTTTCATCTTTTTATATTGTGATTTGTATTATAGTAATTTATAAATATATAATATATTGTATCTATATATATAAAAGAGTGATGGCATCACGGCAGCGGACAAAACAACAAAAGTAAACACCCCACAACCTCGAAAATTGACATTACAACCCCTCATCCATGCCTCTAGGTTGATACAACAAAAAGAAAAGAAAAATAAAGTCCTAATTAGAGGGAGAGGAATAATTGTTTTTATCAAATTGCTGCCAGTTAGAAGGCTAAGCTCCGCTCACTTGGTCTCCTAGCAACCCACACAGCCCAGGGGACCCATTACCTTAACTACCACCAATTCCTCAATACTTTATTTCCCATACCACCATACTTCGCCATAGCAACGCGTGGCTGGGCACAGCTAGTATACATATAATATTTTTTAAATAATTTTTATTATGTTATAAGTAATGTTACAGTGAAAGCTAGGAAAACATAATAAGTATAGGACAGTGAGGGAAAAGTGCTGGAGAGTAAACAAAACAAACAACAAAAGAGAAGAGAGAAAAAAATAGTAAAAAAAAAAAAGGAAAAAATATAAAGGGACTTCCCATTGTCCTCTTAGGGAAGTACTTTTTGTGAATCCGTCATTGTTCTTTGTGTTTCCCAGTTTTCCTTCTTTGGATTTTAGTGTTTTCATACGTCGGATAGATCTATTATGAGAGTGTTGCCTCCGTTTTGAATAAAAGTGTTGAAGCGTTATATACATATAATATTGATAATTTTATAATGGAATACAATATTATACTACCAATAATACAATATAATAACATTAATTATATATAATATGTTAAATGTAATATTACTAATAATATTACCATATAATGATATAGTACAATATAGTAATTTAATGCTTATATTGTGCTATGCTAATAATATATTGTATGTTCATTTGATTTGTAAGCTGCTCTGAGTCCCCTTCGGGGTTTGAAGAGCAGGATAAAAATGTATTAAATAAATAGGGTAGAAGAAAGAACTAACACTTCTCAACAAATGATTCCCCCAGGCAGGAACAGCCAGGCTTTGAAGCTGCTAGGCTTTTCAATGCTAATCAAGGTGGCCAATTGCAACATTCACACTTTCCTCCAACAGACAGACAGGAGACCTCACAACCCCTGAGGATGCCTGCCATAGATGTGGGCGAAATGTCAGGAGAGAATGCTTCTGGAACATGGCCAGACAGCCCAGAAAACTCACAGCAACCTACAATATTGTTTTCACAGAGCTACCAAACATAATAATAATAATAATAATAATAATAATAATAATAATAGAGTACTTTCAACCCATTGTCCGTCTGTGATTCCAAGTCACCTTCCAACTTTTGTAACTTTTTCTTTCTTTTTTTGCTCTCTCATCAGCCGATATTTTGTCGATCTCAAAAGCATGAAGGACCACTTCAGGTCTAAGGTTCACAAAAAGAGGTAACAGGACTTACTATTCCTATAGTCTTTTTTTTCTGAGAGCCAGGATGGCATAATGGTTTGAGTGTTGAACTACAGGTGCAGAATGAATACGATTTAGTAATAATAATTTTATTTTTATACCCCGCCACCATCTCCCCAGAGGGACTTGGGGCGGCTCACAGAACATTTACAACATTTACAACTGCTGCTTGGTGCTTTAAATTACACCTTTGAAATGAAAACATCTTGGGGGTAACAAGGAATAGAAATATTCGTGGAAGACACATCAGTGTCTGAAAATGAGTTTTATTTCAGGTTGAAAGAGCTGAGCGAGGAGCCGTACACCCAGGAGGAAGCGGAGAGAGCGGCCGGGATGGGGTCCTACGTTCCCCCCAAGAAGGTCGAAGTCCATACGCAGCCCCTTGAAGAAATGGAGGAATCTGCTTGAAGAGGAGCCAGACCATAAAATCTCTTGGCCCAATTGGACATGGACGGTGTCTCTTCAAACACCACTATTTCATTATACTAAGGACTGAGGCATAAAAGCCAGCAGATGGGATTTTTTTTTGGCAGAGATCAGAAATTTGGAATTTTTTTACTGTAGAAAAGCTACTCTCCTCTTTTGCATCAACCAGAGTTCAGTGGGAGGTCAGGGGAGAGAAGAGCAGGCTCCCCACTGTCCTATTAACCTGCTTATATAACGAATGTCTGCTCTTAACAATGATTCCTATTTATCAGCCCTGGCTGTGGATTTTCAAGCGGTTTTGTTTGTAATGCAGCCTCTTCCATCTCATGAGCGAGTCCTCTTTATAAATGAACCTGGATACCCCTTGGGTTGTGTGTTTTGTTGATTTGATCTGAATGTGCCGGAGGACACTTCCAAGAGGCTGCAAAAAGCAAAAGCTTTCCCCGAAAATAAGACCTAAGGGAAACTAAGCCCTAGTGTTTTTCAAGATGCTCATAATATAAGCCCCAACTCTCAAAATAAGCCCCAGTTCAGACCATCAGATAGACATATGGATGCATTTACCAGTAGTACATCCATTGCAGCACACAATTTATGTATTGAATGATCAGATAATAATAATAATATATCAGCAAATATAAAAAATAATATTATTGGCATAATAAGAACATGAACTATAGGTTGTTGTGTGTTTTCTGGGCAGTATGGCCATGTTCCAGAAGTATTTTCTCCTGACGTTTCACCCACATCTGTGGCAGGCTTCCTCAGAGGTTGTGAGGTATATGGAGAAACTAAGCGAGGAAGGTTTATACATCTGCGGAAGGTCCAGAATAGGGGACCTTGTCTGTTGGAGGCCAGTTTGAATGTTGTAATTAATCACTTTGATTAGCGTTAAATGGCCTTCCAAGCTTCACATCCTGACCTGGAGGAATCCTTTGTTCAGAGTCGTTAACTGCCCCTGATTGATTCATGTCTGGAATTCTGTTTCCAGAGTGTTGCTCCTTATTTACTGTTCTGATTTTGGGGTTTTTTAAATACTGGTAGCCTTTGACAGCAACATTAACTATGTTTGTGGAAATGTAGATTTTCGTACATGAAAAATTAAGACATCCCCTGAAAATGAGCTTTAGTGTGTCTTTTGGAGCAAAAATTAATACAAGACCCAGTCTTAGTTTTGGGGAAATATCCTAGCTACTACTTTTGAAGGTGTTGCCATCTTGTTTTGCTCATGTTGCTGTAGGAGTGAATTATCTGCCTAGAACTAGAACTCCCAGTTGAATCCATCAAGTTTCAGAAAAGTCTGTCCTCTTTCCACACTGAAGGTGGAGAACCTTTTGCCCCTCCAGATGTTGCTGACTTCCAAGTCCCAGACACAGCAGCTGGCACAGCAAAGGATTTTGTGTCTAAAATGCTGTGAAGCCTGCTTACCTCTGATGTCTACTTCAAATCTGTTTTCTCGATAGCAAAGAAATATCCTACTTTTACTCTTGAGTGAGTTGAGTACTGACAGTTCCATTGTACACGCAGTGCCCCTTGTACCTCTGTTTTGTTTTGGCTGACCTCAAATGAGGACTAGAGAATTGCTACTACAACTCCCACAAATCATAGCTGAGGCTGATGGGAGTGGTAGCAATGCCTTTTAAGTAATGCACACCGAGTCCTGGCTTTTGAGCATCCACTAGGCACATACTGTCCGCCACACGTATTCCTGCAATGTATGTGTATCTCAACAGATGCTGAAGCAAGCATATTGTTTGCTGTTAATCAGCAGAGATTAAGCCTCAGCACAAAGGCCTTTGGAAGAAGAGAGGTGGGTGCTGTTGTCTCTCGCTTAGCTGTTTTAGAGGGACAAAGAGCCATGCAGCGGTGTTAGCCTTTGTTTCTAATCACAGAATGCATGATATGCCTTGCAACTCTTGAGAATCTTAACCTTTTATGTTTAACATTGCAAACCTCATAGTTATGGAGGCTGTTCTTCCAAATATGAAGATCTTGCTGATAGGTGCACACTCAAGCACATCATATTTCTGTTGTCTAGCACACAGCTTTCCAAACTTCTGATGTTTGCTACATGCTTTTTAGACATGCATCCTTTTCTGACTTGGCCATTCAGTTTTACCAGATAATAACACTGTAATAATAATAATGATAATAATAACAACTTTATTTTTATACCCTGCCTCCATCTCCCCGAAGGAAGCACCAGCGAACTGGTGGTTGAGCCAACACTTTATAAGAGTTACATGCTGTGTGTGTGTGTGTGTGTGTGTGTGTATATATATATATATACACACACACATACACACACATATAGATGTATATACAGTAGAGTCTCACTTATCCAAGCTAAACGGGCCAGCAGAAGCTTGGATAAGCGAATATCTTGGATAATAAGGAGGGATTAAGGAAAAGCCTATTACACATCAAATTAGGTTATGATTTTACAAATTAAGCACCAAAACATCATGTTTTACAACAAATTTGACAGAAAGAGCCATTCAAAACGCAGTAATGTTATGTTGTAATTACTGTATTTACGAATTTAGCACCAAAGTATCATGATATATTGAAAACATTGACTACAAAAATGGCTTGGATTATCCAGAAGCTTGGATAAGTGAGGCTTGGATAAGTGAGACTCTACTGTATATCTTTTCTTCGCCTATGAACAATGTTAGTTTTTCTCTCCTAGGAAACAGCCATGCCTAGAAAGTGAGGAAGACGGAGACCAAATACTGCAAAATAGATTTATTGTCAATGCAACGGATTTTATTTCACTTCTGCTGGGATGACAGGAATGAATGGTAACTATTAAGATGTTCTTTAAGACCTAGCCATACATATAATCCGAGTAGGTAGATGAACAGATGGTACATGGGCAAAAAGTAATGTTTCTAAACCTGGCATGGGCCCACTTTGGCTCACCAGCTGTTAGGAATGGTGAAGTTTGAAGTCCAGAACACCTGGAGGGAGGGCCGAAGTTGGCCCATGCCTGTTCTAAACCGTCCTCTTGGGGAATATACATCTCCCTTGTCCTCTTTCCTGGCATATTTATAGATGTCTAGACGTTTTTAAAAAGCCTTCCCCTTCTAATCGTGCATTTACAGGCATGATTTAGGTCACAGCTGTCTGGCCACATGTTTGGTTATGTAACAGCCAGTCTGTGGTGTTCTCCAACTCCCCGTCAAGTGGGAGGCGGGCGGCGTTACAAATAAAATCATTTGCAGCAAACCCTTTCAATTGCACTTCCTTCTCTTTCTCCCTGTCTATTGAATCGGAGACAATTGGGGAAGCACTCCTGGCATGGCTCCGGGGAATTGCCTTTTTGTGGAAAAAGATGCAAAGTGGAGGTCTTCCTTGTGCCCACATTTGCAAACTCTAACCTGGGAATCAGGCTGTATGTCTGTATCATGTATGTATGTATGAATGTATGTATCTTGGCTTTCTCTCTCTGCATTGGTTTGCCCACTGGAAGCCAAAAGGCACCTTATAGCCTTCCAGATGTTGCTGAATCGCATTTCCCATCATCCTATGCTGATCAGGGCAGATGAGAACTTTATTCTAACAACATTCAAACATTGCCCTCTGAAAACCAGTCGAGAAAGGGTGCAGCCCACCATCTGTCACTCATTTGAGCATCCCAGACCCTTTTAGCAATACTATGGCATTCTCAATCAGCCGTTCAATCCTGTGGAATGTTGGGATTTGTAGTTTGGTGAGGCACTAGAACTCTCGAGTTGAGAATTCGAAATAATATTTTAAAAATACTGGTTTGGATATCGACCACATTATCAAAGGACCATTCTTACCGTTGGATAGAATTGAGACAATCGGGTCAGGCGGCAACCGATCACCCCACAACAAGCCTTCCACACTCAGTATGGAACTGACATTGGACTCAAGCAGAAAGATGTATTGACCCAACCCTTAGTCTCAGCATTAGACAACTTCCTAAGGGCTGCATAGTATCAAAAGCGGGTAGAATCTGCAAGAAATACCATCTCACGTATACCTTGGAGGCATGTTTTTTGACCCTCTGTAATGGAAAGCTACAATTTTCCCAATGGAAGGAGGATCTTAATATCCCCAATGGGGCCAAACATCACCATTTAATTACTGCATATATCCCTTTTGTTACTCTCCTCCAATATCTGTCCTCCAGTTTGCACCACTACTTTATGACCCTGTTCTCTGTGGTTTTTATTCCTATTTCCTTTCTCACCCCGAGTTTTAACCTTGTGTTCATGTGGCCCGCCCTTGGTTTTATTGTTCTTTTGATTTTGCTTAATGTAGTGTATATTATCTTTTATTGTATTGTTTAATGTGTTATGATTTGTTGTTCTATTTATATTCTGTGATATTGTATTGTTCTGGGCATGAACCCATGTAAGCCGCCCCGAGTCCCCATTGGGGAGATGGTGGCGGGGTATAAATAAAGATTATTATTATTATTATTATTATTATTATTATTATTATTATTATTATTATTATTACTAGCTGTGCCCGGCCACACGTTGCTGTGGCAAAGTGGTGGTGGTATTGGTTAAAAATTGTTGTGTAATTTTTATTTGACGTTATTTGTATTTTTTAATTAATTTTATTGTAAGTTATCTTTTTATTTATTATATTTTATTATTTTCTTGTATTATTTTTAGTTATTTTCTCTTATTATAGTATTTTATTGTATTAATCTTTTAGTGTTTTTAATTATTTTTTAGTGTTTTTTATTATTTTTTATTGGGTTGCTAGGAGACCAAGTTGGAGGAGCTTAGCCTTCTAACTGGCAGCAATTGGATAAAAGCAATTATTCCTTTCCCTCTCATTAGGACTTTATTTTTCTTTTCTTTTTGTTGTATCAACCTAGAGGCGTGGATGATGGGTTGTGTTGTCAACTTTCGAGGTTGGGGGGCCTGTAGTTTTGTTGTTTTGTCGGTCGCCGTGATGCCATCACTCTTTTATATATATAGATTATTATTATTATTATTATTATTATTAGTTGGGTCTGTGACTCCCAACATCCCCCATCCAACATCACCAAAGAGATTACATAGTCCCTAAAAGTATTTTTTTTCAATCTAGACAAAATAAAGGGCTATTTGGAAGCTAAGGCAACACTTAGCTTTGGACACTAAGGCAACCATGGAACGAGTTCTACATTCCCTTCTTCCATATTCCATCCAGACCTGCGCATGACTTCCGGTGACGGTTCAACCAGGGCAGGCGGAGGAGACTCCAAGGTCCAATAACCATCTTAAGTTACGACAAAGCATATTGGGAAAATACTTGGTATATCCTCCTTTTCTAATGAGAAGAGTTCAATACGGTCGGAAACGGCACCAGGATTGCACTAGAAAGGACTGGTGATGACGATGCTTCTAAGACGCACATCCCAGGCAAGGCATGCTACGTGGACCTAAAAAGGATGGCTGGTACCGCAAGGGAGACATCCACATCTCCAACTTCCCTTTGCTTCTATCTCCTCCTTTTATTCTGGGTCCCTCCTGCCCAGCTTCGGAGGGTCAGGGTTCCGGGTGAGGCTTGGGGTCCTCGCTCATTTGCCGTGCGCTGTAGCAGGACAGGCTCAGTCCCATGATGGCCAAGAGCAGCGCCAACTGATTCATCAGCCGGTCCTGAGGTTCCGATTCAGGCCCACTGGCCAACTGCATCTGTGTGGACACAATTCATTTGCATTACTTAATATATCTGTATACATATTGCTGTCGCACCCCAGACCTGAAGCCACCTATGAACATGGCATCACACAAGAGTCCAGAGTAAAGGCAAACACACAAAAGATATACTGTAGAGTCTCACTTATCCAACACCGAATGTTTGCCATATATATGTGCATTGTAATCGGCCCTGGGTCCACTTTGGGGTGAGAAGGGCGAAATATAGAGTCTCGCTTATCCAACATTCTGGATTATCCAACGCGTTTTTTGTAGTCAATGCTTTCAATACATTGTGATATTTTGGTGCTAAATTTGTAAATACAGTACCGTATATACTCGAGTATAAGCCGACCCGAATATAAGCCGAGGCACCTAATTTTACCACAAAAAAATTGGGAAAACATTGACTGCAGTATAAGCCGAGATACCAATAAAATTATTATATATAGTTGAGTATAAGCCGACCCGAATATAAGCCGAGGCACCTAATTTTACCACAAAAAAACTGGGAAAACATTTACTCCAGTATAAGCCAATAAAAATTACCATATATACTCGAGTATAAGCCAACCCGAATATAAGCCGAGGCACCTAATTTTACCACAAAAAAATTGGGAAAACATTGACTGCAGTATAAGCCGAGATACCAATAAAATTACTGTACATACTCGAGTATAAGCCGACCCAAATATAAGACGAGGCACCTAATTTTACCACAAAAAAAATGGGAAAACTGACTGCAGTATAAGCCGAGATACCAATAAAATTACTGTACATACTCGAGTATAAGCCGACCTGAATATAAGCCGAGGCACCTGTTATGAATGGTGGGAGTTGAACTCCAAAACACCTGGAGGGCCGAAGCTTGCCCATGCCTGGTCTAAAACTATTGCAATTGCCGAAAAGGCTGTGTGTTTCTCAGGTGCCCCAAAAGTCTAGTTCTTACCTGTAGCAGGCGGAAGTACCCTGGCGTCAAGCGCCTGAGGCGGAAGATCATAGCACGGAGAGGAGGACGAAGCCGGCTGGACTGCTGATGCCTTTCCTCCTGATCTCTTTGCCCAGTGATTTGTCCTGCTTAAGGCTGTTTGGAGAAGGAGACAGAGCTGGTTAGGAAGAAAAAAGAGGAAGAAGAGGAGAGCAGAGGATGCCCGTGGGTCTTGTTTTGGTGATCGCAGAACGGTCTTTGGCTCAATGCACCCCAATGCCGGGCGCTGGTTGTATGGGTTATTGTTTGGCACATGGAAGAATGCCATTAGTGTTTCAGTCCCATTGGCTGCCCACGACAGGGGAGCGTTGTTAGACAACGGCGGTGCGTGGAAAGCAGCACGTCCCTTTTCCTGCCCTCCTACCGCTCTCCAAAAACAAGTCCCAGCTTTTCTCAGCCCTAACTCTTCTGGTCGGGGTCTTGCACGGATGCTACGGTGATGGCCAGGGATGTACGTACCACTCACCAGGTTCCGGACCGTGTTCCGCGTGCGCCACATTCCAGCAAGTGGGTCATGGAGCTTTTCAACATCACCCACCCCTGCTCTTCCTCCTCCACCCATCCCTGGATGGATGACGAACCCGTCCATGCCGCCCGCCCGTCCGCCTGCCTCGGGAACAGCTGTCACAAGAGATCAGTGTCCGCTGCTCTGCCGACCGCACGCGGCCCACGTGTCACGAAGAAGCAGCTTTGGCTGGAACGGGAAATTTGTGAACAATCCGTACCATCCTATGAAAATGAATGTTTACCATGATGGTCGTTGAGGCTTCAAAGCAGGCCTCCTCGAGGAGTCCTACCTAAAGATCATTGCCGGTCAAAGAGAAGAATGACGTGTCTTGTGCATGACAACTGTCTTGACCAAGGTTGTTGTAAGGATCTACCGTGTTTCCCCGAAAATAAGACAGTGTCTTATATTAATTTTTGCTCCCAAAGATGTGCTAGGTCTTACTTTCAGGGGATGTCTTATTTTTCCCTGAAGAAGAATTCACATTTATTGTTGAACAAAAAAAATTAACATTTATATACTGTACAGTAGTTGTCATCACAAACCAGCATAACCAGACAAACTGTGAATCCCATCAAGAATTTCTTGTTACTACCAATATTTCCATGTACAACAATCTATGGTACGTACATTTACCAATCCTGCATGCTCTGGTGTTCTGTTTGGCAGGCATGCTTCTAAACAAAAATTTTGCTAGGTCTTACTTTCAGGGGAGGTCTTATATTTAGCAATTCAGCAAAACCTCTACTAGGTCTTATTTTCTGGGGATGTCTTATTTTAGGGGAAACAGGGTAATAATGCTGCCACCACTTTGTAAAGATACAGCCACCAAAGACTCAGAGAGGAGACCTTTTACTTTATTTTTCTTTCTTCTTCTTCTTCCCTTTAGATCGTAACGTAACTTGGTTTATAATATATTTGATGGAGGCTTCGATATCGGAAAAACAAGAACAAGTTTATTCAGGCACAAAGCTTAGTGGTTACAATATAGTTTCTCCTTGGAGGTATTTTATTTAACAGTTGCAATGCTAGAATAAGATGAGTCAAACTCTCTAAAGTGTCCCTTATTTTACTTAAAGTACAGTAGAGTCTCACTTATCCAAGCTAAATGGGCCAGCAGAAGCTTGGATAAGCAAATATCTTGGATAATAAGGAGGAATTAAGGAAAAGCCTATTAAACATCAAATTAGGTTATGATTTTCCAAATTAAGCACCAAAACATCATGTTTTACAACAAATTTGACAGAAAAAGTAGTTCAATACACAGTTATGTTATGTTGTAATTACTGTATTTACGAATTTAGCACCAAAATATCACTATATATTGAAAACATTGACTACAAAAATGGCTTGGATAATCCAGAACCTTGGATAAGTAAGACTCTACTGTAGTTAGAACTTCTTTCTTTGCTACTTTAAAACCACGGTCACTCCTGTGATATGCAATCACAGATTCTCTGTTCCTTACTAGGACACAGACTACGTTAAATAAATCACTACGCTTATTTTAATCCGACTCAAAATGACCAATTGAGTCTCCCTTGATCCCCTCAACCTTGGATCAAGTCTTCTCTGTACCTCCTCAGGGCACAGACTGACTGTCTTTTTCAAACTCTGCACTTCTTCAGCAAAACGGCAGTTGGCTCCGCCTACTTCTCCATGGCAACCAGCCTCTGAGTGCAGAGAAGCGATAACTGTCATATTTACCCTTTTAAAAACACAAACACACAATTAAACATAACATCTGTACACCAAAAAATCGCACTTCATTGCAGTTGTCCATTCAGGATTGACACCTTGTCCTGGTGAGAGAGCTTCCATGTTTCAATGAACTTGTGTTAACCATGCCGCTGGATGTGCACCTCACTCTGTGAAGACCACGAAATGCTGTTTTTGTGTGTGTTAGGAAAATTTGTATGCATCCCATCATTGAGATGCGTTGGAAGAGCCAGCACTCTGCTGTGATAAGTCAAAGCGCAGTATTTTCAAGTCATAAGAATCACAATTGTCAGGTGGCATGAGGAGAGTGTGCATCCTGTCTCAGTCTGGTCTTAAAAAAATATGGGATGCATATTGATATGAATGGATTATATCCCAATGTTAAAAGGTCCATACTTGCTTCTAGGCAGAATATAGAGGTAAGCCCTACTGAAAGGAAAGGAGTAAAATAATAATAATAATAATAATAATAATAATAATAATAATAATAATAATAATAATAACAACATGCAAAGATACTGTGGGACTTCCGAATCCAGACTGACAAAGTTCTGGAACACAACACACCAGACATCACAGTTGTAGAAAAGAACAAGGTTTGGATCATTGATGTTGCCATCCCAGGTGACAGTCGCATAGATGAAAAACAACAGGAAAAACTCAGCCGTTATCAGGACCTCAAGATTGAACTTCAAAGACTCTGGCAGAAACCAGTACAGGTGGTCCCGGTGGTGATGGGCACACTGGGTGCTGTGCCAAAAGATCTCAGCCGGCATTTGGAAACAATAGACATTGACAAAACCACCATCTGCCAACTGCAAAAGGCCACCCTACTGGGATCTGCACACATCATCAGAAAATACATCACACAGTCCTAGACACTTGGGAAGTGTTCGACTTGTGGTTTTGCGAAACGAAATCCAGCATATCTATCTTGTTTGCTGTGCCATACAACGTCGTTGTGTTGATAATAATAATAATAATAATAACAACAACAACATTTTATTTATACCCTGCCACCATCTCCCCGTGGGGACTCAGGGCGGTTTACAGCACAACTGATCAAAAGAAGCCAACAACATAAACACAATTCACAATATAAAAGGTAAAAAACAGTAATACAATATAAAACAAGCATATTATAACAGTTAATAACTTCACTGCCATATAATCCAGATTGTCACAGCACATGATCCAGATTTTCTCAGTGACATCACAGTGGGCCCTCCACCTAGCAACAACCAATCCAATCGATCCTGTGACATCACAGTGGGCCACTTCACCTAGCAACAACCAATCCAATCGATCAGGTGACATCACAGAAGGCCACTTCACCTAGTGGCAGCCTTTATTTTCTGAACAAACAAACAAAATATATATATATAGATAGATAGAGACTTTGACTTTTATTTATAGAGAAAAGAAAATATATACAGCGTATGTATTTCTAACGACATACACATTTCAATGTAGCTAGGGAGTGCATCAAAACGGTAGCTTTGTAAGGATGCATGATGGATAGACACACGGCCGCTGAGTTTATTGCGAGAGGGATCCAGTAATTCTGATCTTGCCGGTGAAATTGCTCAACGGTTGTCCCGGGACATAATTGCTGGTGCCATTGAGGGCATTTCTGCAATTTCTGGAGCAGACAAGGCTGGCATTCTTCTCCCCGCAATGGGACCTCCCTCTAGCGGTGACTGGAAGTCTCCTTCTTGGCGCACGAGAGATGGAAAGACATCCACTAATGTGCAGGTGTTGAGAGCTCTATGTGACATCAGCGAACATGACTTTCCGTGCTCAGCATCCTTGCATTATCTAGACAATAATACAATGAAACGTCATAAGATCAAAGGCCAATACGTTGCATGCGCCACTGTTGTCGAAAAATCAAATCCCTAACCTAAAAGAAAATGAATTAAATATATAATCCTATATATATGTGTGTGTGTGTGTATCTATATATATCTATATCTATGTAATGTACGTTTGTAGGACTGAGTAAACAACAAAACCACTGAACCTAATCACACCAAATTTGGCCACAATACACCAAAACATCCAAGGTATGTCCTTCACTCAACCTCCTCCCTCCAAAAAAAAAATCGGATTGGCCTAGGTATAACACAGCCAGGCCTTGAAGCTGCAAGGCTATTCAGTGCAATTCAAACAGACCAACAAAGGATTAACCTTAGTAGAAGGCGGCCAGGCTTTGAAACAGTGATACTACTCTGCATTATTGAAGTTGAAGCTGACCAACGAAAGATTCGGCTAGATAGCAAGCAGCCAGGCTTCGAAGCAGTAAGGCTATTCAATGCCATTCTAGCAGCCCAAAAAACCATTCCCCTAGAACACAATTTCCCAGGCTTTCAAGCAGCAAGCCTATTCCGTTGCATTCTAACTCACCAAACAAGGATTCCCATAAGAAGAAAACGACCAGGCTTTGAGGCTGCAAGGCTATTCACTGTTATTCCACCTGGCCAACAAAGGATTCCCATACGCCACAGCAATGCGTGGCCGGGCAAAGCTTGTACAGTAGAGTCTCACTTATCCAACACTCGCTTATCCAACGTTCTGGATTATCCAATGCATTTTTGTAGTCGATGTTTTCAATAAATTGTGATATTTTGGTGCTAAATTCGTAAATACAGTAATTACTACATAGCATTATTTCGTATTGAACTACTTTTTCTGTCAAATTTGTTGTATAACATGTTTGGGTGCTTAATTTGTAAAATCATAAGGTAATTTGACGTTTAATAGGCTTTTCCTTAATCCCTCCTTATTATTCAACATATTCGCTTATCCAACGTTCTGTCGGCCCGTTTATGTTGGATAAGTGAGACTCTACTGTATATACATAAAATTCAATACAAGTTCTGCAGTTGCAAAAGCTTTCTGTTCTGGTCTTTCGAAAGAGTTCATTTTCCGCAGCTGCCGGAAGGAACCCTAGTATGTCCTATGTTGTGTATTTGTATTATTTTAGATTGTTGTATGGTTCTGTTTATTAATATATGAGAATGTGCAGTATTGTGATTAAAAAATATATATAAAACTGTAAGACTGTTCTCTGGGATGTAAATATCCTATGATGTAACTCCGGGAAGTGGCTGCTTGGCGTTCCACCTTCCTTCTCTAATAAGTGCACTTATGCAATTGATTCTAATTGTCTGGTTGGAGTGTTTGTGAAACAGAAAAATCCGGGGCGTTGCTTTCCATGAGCCGCACCAGCCCTGCTTGACTGAGTGAACCACTAGCCTCCTCCGCAATGCCATAGAGACAGGAAAACAAAAACAACGGCAACCGTCAAAATATTACTGATTGTGAACCACAGCTCAGGGAGAGGGAGGCTGCAGCTCCCAGAATCCCCAGAGCTTGGGAGTTGTAGTCTTGATATGGTTTCAGTCTTTCCCGGCACATTTTCTTCGAACACTTGCCGCCTATATCAGTTTGGTCATGCAAGACGTCATTTCTTAGGGGGAAAAAATCAGTCTTGTTGTTGTTGTTTTTAATGAATGCTCCTCTTAGAAAATGCATAAGGATGTGGGTGAACTACAATTCCCAAAAATCTTGGGTCAGTCCTACCCAAGTATTCACAGTTGGCCATGTTGGGTCCGTGTGCCAAATTTGGTCCGGATCCATCACCTACTGGATTCAGTGTTCTCCAAACACAGGTGAACTATAACTCCCATAACCAAGGACAATCACCCCCAAAACCTGCCAATATTCACAGTTGGCCATGTTGGGTCTGTGTGCCAAATTTGATCCAGATCCATCATCTACTGGGTTCAGTGTTCTCCGAATACAGGTGAACTATAATTCCCATATGCCAAGGACAATCACCCCCAAAACCTGCCAATATTCACAGTTGGGTCTGTGTGCCAAATTTGATCCGGATCCATCATCTACTGGGTTCAGTGTTCTCCAAATACAGGTGAACTATAACTCCCATAACCAAGGACAATCACCCCCAAAACCTGCCAATATTCACAGTTGGCCATGTTGAGTCTGTGTGCCAAATTTGATCCGGATCCATCATCTACTGGGTTCAGTGTTCTCCGAATACAGGTGAACTATAACTCCCATATGCCAAGGACAATAATCCCCAAACCCCGCCAGTATGCACAGTTGGCCATCTCGAGTCTGTATGCCAAATTTGGTCCAGATCCATAATCTATTGGATTCAGTGTTCACTGAATACAGGTGAACTATAACTCCCATATGCCAAGGACAATAATCCCCAAACCCCGCTAGTATGCACAGTTGGCCATGTTGGGTCTGTGCGCCAAATTTGGTCCAGATCCATTATTGGTGGCATTTAGAGTGCTCTTAGATTGCAGGTGAACTATACATCCCAGTCCTTACAACTCATATAAATCACTAGCTGTGCCCGGCCACGCGTTGCTGTGGCAAAGTGGTTGTGGTATTGGTTAAAAATTGTTGTGTAATTTTTATTTGACTTTATTTGCATTTTTTTATTAATTTTATTGTAAGTTATATTTTTTATTTTTTATATTTTATTATTTTCTTGTATTATTTTTAGTTATTTTCTGTTATTATAGTATTTTATTGTATTAATTTTTTTAGTGTTTTTTATTATTTTTTATTGGGTTGCTAGGAGACCAAGTTGGAGGAGCTTAGCCTTCTAACTGGCAGCAATTGGATAAAAGCAATTATTCCTCTCTCTCTAATTGGGACTTTATTTTTCTTTTCTTTTTGTTGTATCAACCTAGAGGCATGGATGATGGGTTGTGTTGTCAAATTTCGAGGTTGGGGGGCCTGTAGTTTTGTTGTTTTGTGGGTTGCCGTGATGCCATCACTCTTTTATATACAGTAGAGTCTCACTTATCCAACGTAAACAGGCCGGCAGAACGTTGGATAAGCTAATATGTTGGATAATAAGGAGAGATTAAGAAAAGCCTATTAAACATCAAAATAGGTTATGATTTTACAAATTAAGCACCAAAACATCATGTTATACAACAAATTTGACAGAAAAAGTAGTTCAATAGACAGTAATGCTATGTACTATGTATGTAATGTACTGTATTTACGAATTTAGCACCAAAATATCACAATGTATTGAAAACATTGACTATAAAAATGCGTTGGATAATCCAGAACGTTGGATAAGTGAGTGCTGGATAAGTGAGACTCTACTGTATATAGATGGTGAATTCTCCCCCAACCTCTCCAGTTAGTGCGCCATAGAAAAGAATACGAAAAGGCTAAGGGAGAGGCAGTGGGCGGAGTCATGCAAATCCCACAACAATGGAGAGAGAAAGGAATCCTGGGATGTGGCGCTCGCTGTAACCTGCAATGTCACTGGAGGGATTTAATGCAGTTTGACACCATGGCTCAATGGGAGCTGCAGTTTGACAAGAACTTTTGACTTGGAAGAAGAGCTCCAGGCTAAGAAAGTGGAGTCAAACTGCATTTATTCTGCAGTGCAGATGCAGCCTAGGAAGTGCCTTATCTGCCTCCTACTTCCTAGGCTGCATCTGCACTGCAGAATCAATGCAGTTTGACTCCACTTTCTTCCAAGGCGCGGTCCCTTTAAGAAAGGCCAAGGCGAGGTGGAGAA